>NC_044497.1:11617500-11917500 GCF_902362185.1 Chanos chanos | reverse complement strand
CTTGTTCTAGTAAGGAGGCCCACTGCTTGAACAGGCTCCTAAGAAGCCCTGGCAGGAGAGCGGGCTGCTCACCCTATTGTCTCTCCCTCTCTCTCTCTCTCTCTCTCCGTCCACCGCCATGTCTCTCGAAAACCCCTCAAAGACTTCTCTCTCTCTCTCTCTCTCTCTCTCTCTCGCTCTCTCTCTCTCTCTGCCACTATCCTTCTATTTTTCTCTCTATCTTTCGCTATCTTTTGATGCGTTTTCCCCCTTGTGATTTATCTCTCATTCACTCCACCACTCTCTCTCTCTCTCTCTCTCTCTCTCCCCCAATTTTGATTTTCCCTTAAACTCTCTCACTTCCTCCCTTTCCCTTTTCCCCTTTCCCTTTACCACCTCCCCCCACACACCCTCCCTTCCCTGTTGAGTTGGAGGAATGCTGATGTTTGCCCAGCATCTTGGTGGTGAACTGTTGAGAGCCGAGTCCTCTTGCAGAGGGCCCTGACTCTGAATGCTCTTTCTTTATGCAGGAGAGACCAGGATGCAACACAGCAGCTCACTCACAGCGGCGTCTCCTCTTTACCCTCTCGCTCCCTTGCCTTAGCTCCTCTGTCACTTATCCCCAAGCTCGGGGAGAGGGGGGGGGGGTTACGGCGGCATACCTGTGGAAGGGCCTTTCCAAACACACAGAGGACGCTCTCAATGGATTTGTTGTGTCCGTTAAGCACGACCCTGTGAAAAGTTATTTTAAGCTGCAGGACCAGCACAGTAGTGTCCCTATGAAGAAACCCACATATATCCATATGTACATATCAGTTTCTTCAACTGAAGACGTTTATTCGAGGCCTCCGTCCATATGAGCTTAACAGACGTCTATTCAGGCTTTCACAGGTCGGGTACTGAGCCGAGCTGGTTTTGACAGTAGCCTCTGGGTCTGTGGTGGGGAGGCCTTACAGAGGGCAGAGATGAACTGTAAAATTCATCAGGGTCATCCAATGATTTACCGTCCTGCAGTTTGCTGGAGTCTGTCATGCTCCTCTCCCCTCTGTTTTTTTTTTCGAAGGGGCGGGGGGGGGGGGGGGGGGGGGGGCAAGAAATGTCTTAAACAGCTGGCGGTCCGGCTACCGGAGCCCCCCCAGACGACTGTTGTGGAAAAAATGTGTCTGTATCGCTCTGAATTATCGGTGTTGCCTTGCTGGTTTTATTTTCTGACAACAAACAGAGAGGGAAAGGGTGGATGTGAGGGTTTATGTAGCTCACGATCCCACAGGAGCCGTGACTGATCAGCCTTGTCTGGAGAGTGAACGCTGCCGTGGCCGTCTCCCCTGTGCTTCTGTTGGACCTGATAACTCTATTCCACGAAATGAAGTGCATGGAGAAGCCATAAACAATGACTAAATCTGTTTGTTTAAGCTTGCGTCCGTGTATCCTGTAAGGCTTTTCTAAATGAACACAGCTGGGTGCAAGTTGAAAAGCAGATAACGAAGGAATGGGTATATACCTGAGGGAGGGGGGGGGGATTTGGGGGGGGGGGTGGGAGGAACAAAATGAGAGTGGAAGACAGTGTCTGCTTATCTCGTTAGATGATGAGAAACTTCAGAGCTGAAAAATGGGAACCTATTGATGGATTTTATCAGCAGTATGGAAAAAAAGTATGTTATAGCTTATCATAGCTTATCTTCGAACGGGGATGATTTAGGCTCTCGGGTTTGTTTTTAAATGTACTCTTTCTGTTCCCAGAGCTTACTGGTATCAGCCTTTTTATTTTCTAACTGAAGAAAAAGGTGGAAGTCATAGCATAATCACTTTCAGGTTATGATATGAGGCATTCTCTTCTCTCTTTGATTGACAGCTCTTGGTTTTTTTGGGGCTTTTTTCCACAGGGCCAGCTGAAGTTCCCATGATGTCACCAAATGGCTCCATCCCACCAATCCACGTGCCTCCAGGCTACGTCTCCCAGGTAACATGGAAGGCATTGGCAAGGGCAATCAGTTTGGGTGGCCCAACCTCGCTCAAGGCAACAGGATTTGATTTCACCCTCACAGAAAAATAGCTCACCCTTGTCCTACCAACTGGCACTGGCAAGAGTACACGTCCCCTTTCTCTCTCTCTCTCTCTCTCTCTCTCTCTCTCTCTCTCTCTCTCTCTCTCTCTCTCTCTCTCTCTCTCTTTCTTTCTTTCTTTCTCTCTCTCTCTCTCACACACACAGACACACAAAACAAAGCAACCCGAGCTGGGCTGCAGTCATAATTAAAGCTTTTGAGTTGTGTCAGGGAAGAGTGAGGTAAAGGTCAACACTGCTGGCATTTCAACAGAAAGGTCAAAACATTGAGAAAAGAAAAAGAAAAGACTGAAAGACCTGAATGCAGTGAATTCTACTCTCCCACCCTGAATTATGTAAGAGATCACAAGTTTATCTTATGATTACGATAGTACTGCCCCAAGACGTGGCCTAAGTCTGGTCAAACCGAACCCTTAGGAACTGGAAAACTGGTCTCTTCAGATATGCTGTGAGTCCCTCCCAAGAGTACTGTTCATCTGCAGAAAAGTTCCAGTGGTCAAACTCTGACAAACCTTGACAAGTTGGGGACATCGTCTACCAATGGCGTCACTCGCTTGACCTCCCATCTCCAACTGGCCCACAAGTCATCGATTTCAGCGTGTTGAAACCGATGACTTCAACGGCCCGTGTGAACCGGCTCTGACTGGAACATGCACTGGAGTCAATATTATAAAAGTTGCGTTACCGTGTCATTGTTAGACTTTTGTTTTTTTGCGTTCTTGATCAATGTGGAAAGTGGCATTAGATGGTTGTGGCGTGCTGTGTAATTGCAGGAATGCGGACTCCAACGGTTGCCACTGTTGTTTGGTGGGTGTGTCATCGATATCTGACGTCAGGGAGAAAAAGCTCAGGGGGAAATTTTTTTTTTATTGTTTGACATACCAAACATTTTGCTTATTCAAATTGTTTTTCCCCCTCTCCATGGAGGTTTTGGAGGACTGCACAGGGGTGAGGCGTGTGGTGGTCACCCCCCATTCGGAGTGTTACCCCCCCAGCTACTCTCCAGCCCTGTCACCGACCCACCATCTGCCCCCTCCCTATATGGCGCACCCCCATTTCATCCCTGCATCACATACGGCATACTACCCCCCCACCAGCCCGGGGGATGTTCCTCCACCCCAGTACTACCAGCAGCGTCTGCCTCCCATTTATCCAGAGGGTAAGCCAGCAACAATTCAAAACACCAGTGTTTTCATTTTCTACTATAACGATGTCTGAATCACCAAGAGAGGTACTGGGACTACACTTTTGTTTTCTCACCTTGTTATCTCTCTGACACTCTCGTTTTTCTTCTTCTCATTGCTTTCTCTTTCATTTCTCTCTCTTTCATTTTATTCTCTTTCATTTCATTCTCTCTCTCTCTCTCTCTCTCTCTCTTTCTCTCTCTCTCTCTCTCTCTCAGAGATCATCCCTGTGTATGGCATGTCGTTCCTCGGCCATGAGGAATACTGTAAACCCCAGCCCAAAAAGCCAAAGGAGAGGCCTGTGGAGAGGCAGGGCATGACTCGAGTGAATACCCCTCCAACCTCTGGCTATAAGAACAACACAGGTAGCACCTCTGTACCCAACGGGTACAGCAAGAGCCACGCGGGCACAGGGGGAATCGGCGGTAGCCCTGGTAACAAGAGAACTGAACGCAGGGTCAGGGGAAGCCCCAAACACGTCGACGCTGAGCAACAGAGTGAGTTTTGCACAGCCTCACGAAATCTGGATTTCATATAACCCCTCCATTTTTTTTCTGAACGCGTCCACGTTTATGCATTACATTAGTAATTTTAGAGAATTGTTTCCTTGAAACATTGTATGGTTACTCTTCTGTACATCTCCATTTGAAGAAATGTGACGGGGTGCTGTGGTGAGAGTGACTCTGCGTTTTGTTTTCCTTGCTTTGCTGGAGAGTTAGTTAAAGCAGTCCACAGTCACTGGGCCTCTGTGTATATCCGCGGCTTAACGAGAGGCAGAAACACACAGACTTGGCCACGTCCTGGGTGCTGTACGTAACCGTGGAACTCACACAAGCGGGGAGCATTCAATATTGACTCGGTCTCTGACGTGTGTCGATTTTGTCATTCGTCATGGCTGTTAATGAAGTCAAACAGCAGTGTGTGTTTTAGAAATGCAGTGTGTGCGTGGAGTAAGCTTGAATACACACAAGGTCTCTTGCACGATGTTAGTCCATGCAGCGAACTTCTAGGAGAATGAGAGTTTTCTTTTAAGTCGTTTGAGTGTGGCGAGACAGCAAGCTCCTGTCGGACCCTAAACTATCCAAATCTGTCTTCTCCAAGCGAGACCAGAGGGGTGTGTGTGTGTGTGTGTGTGAGCATGTGTGTCTGTGTCTGTGTTTCTGTGTGTTTATGGATTTGTCTGTATGTGTGCCTGATAGGTTTAAACATGTCTTACTGATTTGTAACTCAAAATTCAGTTGCGACTTTGTTTTCATATTCACATATTCTTGGCCAAGTCTGAGAAGCAAAGCAAAGCCTCTTGTTAATGTACCTCATTATACTCTTGTCAGATATGCTTATAAAGCAGGCAAAAATAAACACTTTGCTGTGTTTATAAGCTGTCTCAATGGTCTAACAAGAGTTATATGTGCTCTTATTGTCATATCTGTGGTGTTTAAAGTACCACACACACAAACCTCAAAGTGTTTTTCTGTTGAACCGTGCATCCCAATTAAGTGTTTTCTTTAGCCTAACAGTGTCAGAGAAGTACAGTATGCCAGGGCGCCCTCTTGTGGTGGAAATCCAGAACAGTGAGACAGTTTATTACTCGGGTCAGCTGACCAGCGTGATTTGAAGCATATGTATCGTCGGAAGGCGATGAGAACCTTTTCTCTTCATCCCTTTTTCATTGTCTCTCGTCATTTCACTTTGAAATAGACTCTTTCTGGTCCTCAATACACCCACCCTCCCTTTCTTTCCCTGTTTCTCTCTACCTTGTCTCTCCCCTCACCTCTGTACCCTTTGTTATTTATGACGTTTCTTTCCTATGACTCCGTCTGTGGGTGTTTGTCTGTGTGTGTGTGTGTATGTCTGTGCCCTTGGAATGTAATAAGACACAGACGTCTCTGTCTGGAGTCACCGCACATGCCTGGCCCATGTTAGAAGAGTGAGAAAAGCACAGTAAATCAAAACAGGAAGAGAAACACATATGCAGCTAACGTTGTGGAGCAGAGCGCCTGGTTCTCAGACTGTTTGGTGGGTTGCGGTGAGGCTGTCTGTGAGGGAAACTCTTCTCTATGGACAGACACGGTTTTCAGGTTTTACGCCGCTAGCATCTGTTGACGATGCTCTATGGAAACTTGTGTGAATGCAAATTGTTCTGCACTCTGTTACCCATCGCTCAGTCACTGCGTTATTCATGTATTTATATCGGGTTATTTATCTTTCAAGAGATGGAGACCATTTTTGCCTAATTGCTCGTTTTTTCCACATGTTTTTTTTTTTTTTTTTTTGTCCTCCACTACTGAGAGCCTCTCCTGTGAAACATGCTCCCCACCCCCACAGCAGAATAGGGGAAAAACTTTTCCCCACTCAGGTCAACCAGGGGTCATGTTGCCATGACTTCATCTTAGTAGTGACTCATAGTAGGATCCCATGGGCCCAGTGAGGGTGAGACCTATTGAACTCCTCTCCCCACTAGCCACTTTCTTACACAGCACTGGCCTACTACACACTGACGGCACCATCCATCAACGTCTCACAACGTCTCATACCCCCCCCCCCCCCCCCCCCCCCCCCCACACACACACACACACACACACACACACTCCTCCTTTCCCCTACTGTTGCTTTTGGACGAAGCGAAATTGGGTTATCTGACTTCAATCTGTGTCTTACCAACATACGTGTAGATCCAGATATGATTTGTAATTTTGGCTTTTTCAGGGTTCATGTTCTCATGGTAACTGAGTCGTTAAGAGTATGTTTATGTTGTGTGTGTATGTGTGTGTCTGTGTGTGAAGTTATGGCATGAGAGAATAACCATCATTCTTTCTGAAGTACTGGTACATTAGCTCCCTGTCTTTCCAGATACCGACCCTGACACAAGAAAAGGCCAGGATGTTCTGCCAACAATGGACAAACCACAAGTACGTGAAATTTGTGGCCTTTAACCATTATCCACTTACTCTCCAAAGATTTTCTCTTTAACAATACTTCTGTGTGTGTCATTTAAGCTATTTTGCAATAGCTTCCAATGCTGTCCACTTGATATGTCTTATTTAATGTAGGTAAGCACATATTTGGTTGTATATGTTGTCTCTAAAATAGTTCATTTTCAGTTGTTGTCAATAGAGGGCAGCAGACTGATGTTTTTCATTGTGGGGACTGTTAACTGGTATCTCCCACAGAGAAACCTGTTTTTTTAATCTGTGTCATTATCGTTCGGCTTTATGCGTCAGAGCACAGAACACACCCATTAGTCACTAATTAATAGTATTAGGTCTTTGAGAGATTTGGTGAAGTGGGAACATCGTTGCATCTCAGGACGAGAGGTTATAGTGTTCTGGCGAAAAGTCAAGTTATACGCAGTAAAATACAATTAAGGAAAAAAATATTTCTCAGTTCCTACAAATGAAAAACGGAATGTTCTGAGAAATTGACTACTCTTTTGGCTTTATTGCATGATAAATATAATTGTTGCGTCAAATTTAATTGTTGTGTTCTGAGTTAGGTTTAGCTCCTAATCAATTCAGCATGAAGAAAATGTGTATTTGTGCAGGTGGGTGGTTTACAGAGAGTAGACCATCTCCGTTTGATAGCCTGTCACACTGCATGGAACATACTCAATATTCCACTTCAAGCAATAGGGATGCTACAATGATGGGTCTGCAAGACTGTTGCCATGGAACTGGAAAAACTAAGCAATGTTCTCTCTCGATTAGACGTCTACACCTCCAACACATTCTCTCCCAAAATAATAATTCATCTGCGACCATTCTTGGGGAAACTTTCTCATGTATTTCTGATCCTCCACCCCCTCCTGAAGCAGCTATAGAAAATATCACACACCATGACGTAGCTTTCACCTTTGAGACATTGAAAACGCTGGTAGCTTCTGGAGAGATCTAAGTAAACACCTTTAGTTCACAGGAGCTGATGGCACTCACTAGTCCACCTTCCCTTTTATCTCCAATGAGAGGGCTATGAGAGACAAGCTTGCTGAACCCCTTCCTTTAAGGATGCTGTAAACACCAAACACATCTCAGAGTGATGTCTCAGCCTCACAGATGACGCCCAAACCTGTCTCAGCTCTCAAAATAAAATTCCATTTCTGACCGTTTTTTTTTTTTAATCAAAATTCAAATCCTGTAAATCCTGTAAATCCCGCTCTTCTTAAAAAAGTTGCAGTTTTCTTCTTTTTGAGACATTTTCTCCTGGTTGTTTGTTTGTGAAGGGCGGGGGGGGGGGGTATTTGAATTTTTGATTGATATTTGATTTCATATTTGATTAACCTTAATCATCCCTTGCTCATGTCCTGCGAGCCTATGGCCTTAAGTGTCTGCTATATGTCTGATGAGCTTGTGACAAAAGAACACGCTCTTTCCCTCTGTGTATCAATGAAAGATTTATCTGATCCCTTCTGCTTAGTCTCACAATTTGCTTTCTTTTAACTGTTCGTTCCTCAGTTGCTTTTGTTGCTAGCTGCTCCTGTGCAAACAGTTTTATTAAATATGTATGCACTGGATTTTAATGTTCTTTTTTTTCTTCTTTCATCAGGTGTCTAAAGTCCAGTCACACTCTGCTCTGGTTTCCTGGGCTCCTCTCCAGGCTGGTGTGTCATCTCAGGGGGGCCAGGGGGATGCAGTCCCTTCTTCCTGCAGTTACGAGCTGCAGCTCACAGATAAAGGCCCAGATGGACGATACAGTGTTGTATACAGGTAATAGGTCTTTCGTTCGTCTCTGTACACATAGCTTGAGGCTGTGCTTGAATTCAAATTTTAAGACTAATTTGAACAATCAGCCTTTGTTACAAATTCATTTGTCTGTATTTAATAATTACGTAGCTGAGATTGAGTTGGATTGAGATTGTGTCTGCAACTGTTTAGCGGAGGAGATTTGGAGAGATACCTCACTGACCTGAGACCAGCTACAGATTACCATGTCAGGTAAAGAATAAAACAGACTTGTTGCTTTAACAGGAGCAAATTCATAACTACTCTTCTCTTGAAAATTTGTATTCTTTATAATGAGTTCACAATGATGTTCATGCATTTTATAATCTAATTACTGATATTAACAGTGAAGAATGATTAGCTGCAACCCAAAGCCTCTTACTTTTGCACCTCTGTAAATTGACACATGAGAGCAGTTCAGGTTATTGCATGAAGCATGTTTATTAAATATTGTGTTGACTGTGCGGGAAATTGTATACCATTTCATATTTTAAGAAACAGTCATCATAACAGTCATTTATTGCATCACAAAGGAGAAATACTGTTGAAATGAAGTGCTGTGAATATCCAGAACATAATTGAACATGAATTAATGTTTTAAACGGCTGAACAGCTCATATTCAGATCATCATTTTGTGTGTGTGTGTGTGTGTGTGTGTGTGTGTGTGTTTCAGAGTGAGCGCTGTGCATAACACTGTGAGGGGTCCCCATTCAGAAGCCAGGGCTTTCACCACCCACAGTGCCCCACCTGATACCCCTCTGCCTCCCAGACTCTCTCATCGCACCAAGAGCTCCCTCACCCTGCAGTGGAGGGTAAAATTACAAAACCCACTATGTGGGTCTATTTCACTTCTGTGAGAACACTGTTTAGGAATAAATGACATATCCATTTAATGTACCGCGTGCTTGTCGTTTTCATATATTTATGGAATTAACAAAACCTGTTTTTACTAAATATGTGATTTTCAGCCACCTGTTGACAACGGATCAAAAATTACCAGTTACGTTCTGGAATGGGATGAGGTACGTACTGTTGTCTTCTTACATCCACTCCTTTTGTGTGACTGCAGCTCATCCTAGCTCTTCGTCTAACTCTCCCTTGCTCCAGCCTTCTTGCCTGGTCCAACCTCCTCCCCCTCCCTCCTGTCTACTCTGGTAGCTCTCATTTTTATAGGATATGAATAACTGCTATTCACTGTAATGCTTCCATCTTCATCAACTTTGACTCACCATCCATTTTGTCTACCTACAGCGCCGGCAAATAGGTCCTTGTTTGTTTTTTTGTTTTTTTGGGGGTTTTTTTTTCCCCTAAGCATTTGAGTACTGTCCTTCTCTCTGTAATTATAAATCCATCTCTCAGTGTTTTTCCTTATAACACAGAGCTATTATAGAGCTGTTTTCAATCATCTTGTTCCTTCAGCAAACAAGCATTGAAATTAGCGTGAAAGTCGAAAATGATTAAATTGTTCGTTGTACGAGAAGCCTTTGTCCAAAGTAAAAAAAATATTTTGAGACAAAAGATATTTGGAAAATCAGGCTATTTTCAGAAATATAAAAGGTTTAGTTTTTTCAGATGAAGCAGTTATGATGTACTCCACCTGGTTTCCTCATTTTGACTTATCTGGGTTTTGGTTTCCCTGCTGAAAACATGTTCTGGTTAAAGACCAGTAGTTCTGGTTAAAGTAAAACTTATTTGTCAGGACTTGTCTACACAGGATAAACAGCTGAATGTGAATAGCTGTACTATTATCCACAAATTGGCTGCAGCAGTTATTCCAAAAATAGTTTAACTGTCACTGGACATCAGTTTGTGCCCCACAACACACCCAACTACTGCTCTTATTAATGAATAACCCTTATTGCTTAGACTTTTCCTGACTGCTGTCATACATTAAGAATTCCCTTACTTTACATTGTGTGCTAAAGGGTTGTAGAGTATGGGGAAATCAAGTGTAATGTGCAATAAATTTGTTGAGTATTATGACTGTGATACAGCTTGCAAGCATAGACCCAGAAAATTGGAATAGTTTGTGTTTTTGTTGTATTTTAAATGATGATTCAGGTTTGTTGTGCTTCTCCTTTTAGTAACGAACACTCCTTGACACGTTTTGCAAAACATGATTTTGCAAACTGTCTTTTTTTTTTTTTTTTTTAAACTGAAGTATTGCCACATCACTGATGTACCTACCCTTCTGGATCTTGACTTACTTTATCATTCCTGGTTGTTTCTCTAAGAATGCTTATTTTTGTAGCTTGCTCCTCAACTGTTTCACATGGCTTGAGATTCTCTTAGAAGCTCTCTGCCTTTCTGCTCATTCCACTCTGATTATGTCACTATGAACTTATGTGTCATTGTGACTTATCTTGGTTTTGGTTTCCCTGTTGAAGACATGTTCTGGTAAAAGTAAAAGTGGACTTGTCTACACAGGATAAACAACTGAATGTGAATAGCTGTAATATTATCCACAAATATTGGGAATTGGTTTATCTGGACTATGAGGTTATTAGGCACAGATGGAATGAGCAATATTTTTTTGTGTGTTTAACATAAAGGATTTCAAATCTTCTGCATGTGTGGCAAATGAATGTTCTAAACGTTTAGATTTTAAGGCTTTCACATAATTACAATATTGTATCAGACTCTATTTTGGAGAAAGTAGGGGAAAATGATAACTGAAATATCTTTTTCAACTTACATATTACATGCTTGAGTCAATGATTTGTAAAAACACCTTTGGATCTTCTTGGCTATGTCTTAAGGGCTACCAGCTTGGGCACCTTGATTTGAGAATTTCTGCCCTGTCCATGGAGATTTTTGCCAGGGTCAGTTGATTTGGGATGGATTATGTTGGTGAAGAGCATTTTTCAGTTTTTGTGAGATTCCAGTTTGGGCATTGTTGGGCCATTTAAAGGGTTTTACATTAATGCTCAGAACTTTCTCCATGTGCCTTGGGTTGTATTCATAATAGAGGATAAACGTTCCCCACTGGTATATATCTTTCTCACACCTTAGCAGGTACTCCACTGTGGAAGATTTGTACCATGACAATATACAATCTGTACTAATGAATTAAATACAGTACTTATTGCTGCATTTATTTCTATTGTGATAAAGTATTGCATTCATTATGCCCTGACTAAAAACAAAACATGTTTGTTTTCACATCAACCTTTAGACAGCTCCCTCTGACAGGCAGTAGGTGATTTGTTGTTTTTTAACAGGGCGGATGGCCCATTGGTCACTGACACTACTCTATAGAGTATATAGGGGGATGCATTTTGGTCATTTTGCAAACAAGGGGCATAGCATCCCCTACTCATCCCCCCACAAATCACCTACTGCTGACAGGGTGAGAGTATAGTGTCAATGCAGAGAAGTAAGAATAACATACAGTCAGAAGGGAAGGGCAGTGTGAGGTTAAAAGAGAAATTGGGTTATATGCCTTATATCACATCTGTGTTACGTTATTACTGAAATACATTGGTCTCCCACAGAAACTTCACTCATCGCGTGTTCTCCTTGTCATCATGATTTTTATTATTATTGTTATTTTTCAGTTGTCAAATTAAAATGACCCTCTGTAACTCAATTAAAAATACATTTTTTTTTTTGCACGTATTTGAATTCACACAATATTGCAAAGGAGAAAATGAAATTTTAAATGGGAGGTGTAATTATCATTTTATTAGTTAAAACAAAAATATAAACAAGCATCTGAATGAAGTCACAACACAAATTCATCATTTTTTTATGAGGCACACACAGACATAGATGGGGCACACACACTGCACAGTTTAATTAGAGAAATTAGGTAGATTTAAATCATTTGAATAATGATAATAAGACCTCAGATTATCAATAAAACCTGTATTTTCCAAAATCCCATAGAACAGAAAGCAGACAACACATGGCAAATATGTCCCCCAAAGCACAGAGAGCTTTTGTTTCAAAATGACCAGTTACTCAAACTAGTTAGTGAGATTTTTTCAGTCATTAGGAACAAGGACGATGGAGGCCATTAATGGGCGCCTGGAATTCCCTGTGTCCAGTGGGTCATTTCCATGGACAGGCTTTGCCTTTCTGTTTGAGGGAGAAAAGAGATGGATGTCAAGGCTTAATTCAGATCAGTATTTGGTAGTTACCTGCTCTTCTTCACAAAGTATTATAGAGAGCATGAGACTGATGGATAAGTATTTGTTGTATTTTTAACATTCGAAGATCGATGTTTTCTATGCTGTATCCGTTGTCTGGTAAAGTATTTGATCAGGACAGAAGTTTTCTACTTCAGATGTTGCGATGGAATATTTTCTCGAATCAATTCAGCTGAATGGTTCAAGATTAATGTATAAGAACCTACCTTTTCTAAATGTTCCAGGAACTTTGGGACCCATTGTGCTTTTGGATCAATGCAGTATGCCCTGTCCGAATTCTTTAAGCTGTTCAGAGAGAATGATATAGATCCATAGCCTAAGTTGTTATAAACTATGGCATTATAAGGTATACAAGCATAGAGGATGCATAAATACATTTTTTACAGGGTTGTGGAGAGAGTGGGAATGTGCGACAGACTTACAGTATTGCTTCTAGGCACTTTCCTGTCTTTTGAGAGCGATAGCATTTTGTGATTTTATCTTTTGGGAGATTTTTGCTCACTTTCTCACAGCATATGAGTGGCTTGGACTCCCCTTGGTAGAAGCCTCCTCCAACTTAAAATTGCATAAGAAAAATCAATATTAGGGTTATATTCCACCACCTGTTTTAGAGAGTGTGTTATGACATTCACCCTCCTGGTCTGACCTGCTCTGTTTCATTTTCCTACAACTGCTAAAGAAGAAGATCACTGTCATCACAGCAGAAAGTCAATCAGAATTGTTTTTGAAAGTGAGTCTTACACTTACATGCACATGTACCAGCTGCTATCAGTACAGCCAGACAGAAGAGACAGATCATCTGGCGTGAAGTGAGGGACAAAGGCATTATGGCTGATGAGGTCTTGAGGAGTAGATCAATGTAATCTGTTGTTTTGCTCTATCTGATAACCTGCCCATAGAGTGTCTTCTTATACTCCCATAAAATAAGGAAGTCAACAACGGAACTTTTTTTTTTTCATTCTTTGTGATGTAATTGGTTCTCTCAAAACTTCCATAACTCCTATAAGGTGCTTCCAGAGTCACGTGTTTCTAGACAGTTTTCATAATTTCAGTAGAATGTAACAAAATAATTCTCACATACTGCGATGAATTGTTGTTCCTTTTTGTGGTATTCCTCTACTCCCATGATGGGTACAAAATCTTCTTTGTCACTGTTTCTATATAATATCCTATTATTTTGGCAATATAAGAATCAAAGAATTGTTAATGTGAACAAAGAATTGTTCTCTGTAGTATCTGCCAAAAATATTGATGTTGTTTTGTTGCAGTAATTGTAACCTTGAGAGAACTTGAATACATTTAACTTAAGTGGGCCTGAAAAGTTGTTGTGGGTCTGTAAATAGCAATGCATGAACTTCAGCTCTAACACCAAGTAATACCAGCAGTTATCTTGGAAACAACAAGAAGTGCATTGCTGCTGTACTATATGTTCTAGATAAGTAAATATATTCAGTATCAGTTAATTTGATCGAAATAATATGTTGCAAATAAATCTCTTCATTGTAGCTGAGCAACAGCCCCGAATATTTTAAGCCTGGCCCCAAATATTTTCGCCCTGAAAAAGAAGGTGTTTATAGCAAAACAACAGACAGACTGTGTAACAGGGCAGAATTTGACTTGCAGCGTCCGAGGGAGTGGGGAGTAATCAAGCGCTGCACAGTGCACACAAAGTTGGAAAACGCGTGCACCCAAATTTTCTTAACCCCAGACATAGCCCCCGGATCTTTCCAATAGTTAGAATCACTCCTGACTGACACCTTTGAAGTTTGTTGTGCAAAATATTGTCATGTCCTTTACTAAACTAAATGGACAGAAATGTTACTATTTATATAAGCATGCTTGAAGCTATTTGATCATGGTAGCCAAATTAAGAATGAAGCTTATGAAATGATTCATTTCACGTCCCTCACATCCCTCACAAAATAACTTGTTAGGTATTACTATTGGGATACAAGGTGTAAGCACACTCCCAGACAATCAGGATAGATTGTGGTTTTGATGTTTTTTTTTAAGTGATGATTCAGGTTTGTTGTGCTTCTCCTTTTAGTAACGACCACTACTTGACATGTTTTGCAAAACATGATTTTGCAAACTTTTTTTTTTTTTGCGTATAACTGAAGTATTGCTACATCATTAATGTACCTACCTTTTCCAGACTTAATCATTCTTGGATGTTTCTCTAAGGATGCTTATTCTAGTGGCTTGTTACCTAGCTGTTTCACATGGCTTGTGATTGAATGAGCCATCCCAACATTCGGAGGTCTGATATTTCTTCTTAATGACCACTGAAAAAAATTAATGACCGCTGCCTCTGGCAACGGATTTTGTGCCTCTGATTCACATCTTTCATATCTTTCCACAAGTAGTCCATTCACTTATTGTAACGGGAATAAACCGCCTGTCTGCAACAAGTTGACGAGTCTGCAGGTAGCCTAACACGTTGCTACACTTGCAGCTGTTTGCAAGAAGGGCTATTTTTCTCATCTGTGTTCTGTTATTGGGGGCCAAGCAGCAAAGCTGCATAGGCACCCACTGTTTCTACCTTTTCTTCATCCTCTTCTTCTTCGTCCTCTGGCTAGGGTGTCTATGGCAGCCCCTAGAGCCGTATGGCAGAAAGTTGTGAAATTTGACATGCTGATTGAGGAAAGTCCCCTCATTCTTTTCACCAACTTTCATGTCTGTGCCTTGAGTGCTCTAGCGCCACAAATGGGTCAAAGTTGGAGGTGCGTTTACGCACATAACTTTTGAACTGTGTGCCCGATTTTCAAATATGAAGTACCATTGAATTCCTTGGATCAAGCCAAGTTTGTTAGCTTCTGCCATATTGGACTTTCTGCCATATTGGATTTTATGAAAAAGTACAAAAAAAAAATTTCACAGGCTGCAAATTTTGCCCAATCATCCCCAAAATTGGCACAGACGATCTTTTGACCAATCGTCACAAAAGGTATTTGTTGGCTTTTCGATTTGTGAAAGTCTTTGTCCATCACAACTCTTTGATGCATTGACACCAAACTTAGTGGACTGACTCAAGAGTCCACCCTAAGGGAGTCCAAGAAAATTGCCCCATTTTACCACTGAGGGGCACTATAATAAGAAAAAGCCCTATTCCTCTGGGAGCTCCGGTTTCCTCCCACAGTCCAAAGACATGCAGGTTAGGCGAATTGGAGACACTAAACTGCCCCTAGGTAAAACTGTGTGTGTGTTCGTTTGTATGTGTGTCTGCCCTGTGATGGACTGGCGACCTGTCCAGGGTGTTTCCCCATCTTTCGTCCTGTGAGCGCTGGGATAGGCTCCAGCACCCCCCGCGACCCTAATTAGGATAAGCGGCTTAGATAATGAATGAGAGTGAGTGCACGTCAGTTTGTGCCACACCACACACCCAACCACTACTCTTATTAATGAATAACCCTTAATGCACAGTCTTTTCCTGACTGCTTTCATACATTAAGAATTGCTTTACTTTACATTGTGTGCTAAAGGGTTGCGGGGTATGGGGAAATCAAGTGTGATGTGCAATAAATTTGTTGTGTATTATGACTGTGACACAGGCTGCAAGCATAGACGCAGAGAATTGAATAGATTGTGTTTTTGTTGTATTTTAAATGATGATTCAGGTTTGTTGTGCTTCTCCTTTTAGTAACGAACACTACTTGACACGTTTTGCAAAACATGATTTTGCAAACGGTATTTTTTTTTTTTGTTTATAACTGAAGTATTGCCTCATCACTGATGTGCCTACCCTTTCCGGAGCTTGACTTACTTTATCATTCCTGGTTGTTTCTCTTAGAGGAATTGGTTTATCTGGACTACGAGCTTATTAGGCACAGATGGAATGAGCAATATTTTTTTGTGTGTTTAACATAAAGGATTTCAAATCTTCTGCATGTGTGGCAAATGAATGTTCTAAACATTTAGATTTTAAGGCTTTCACATAATTACAATATTGTATCAGACTCTATTTTGGAGAAAGTAGGGGAAAATGATAACTGAAATATCTTTTTCAACTTACATATTACATGCTTGAGTCAATGATTTGTAAAAACACCTTTGGATCTTCTTGGCTATGTCTTAAGGGCTACCAGCTTGCGCACCTTGATTTGAGAATTTCTGTCCTGTCCATGGAGATTTTTGCCAGGGTCAGATGATTTGGGATGGATTATGTTGGTGAAGAGCATTTTTCAGTTTTTGCGAGATTCCAGTTTGGGCATTGTTGGGCCGTTAAAAGGGTTTTACATTAATGCTCAGAACTTTCTCCATGTGCCTTGGGTTGTGTTCATAATAGAGGATAAACGTTCCCCACTGGTATATATCTTTCTCACACCTTAGCAGGTACTCCACTGTGGAAGATTTGTACCATGACAATATACAATCTGTACTAATGAATTAAATACAGTACTTATTGCTGCATTTATTTCTATTTTGATAAAGTATTGCATTCATTATGCCCTGACTAAAAACAAAACATGTTTGTTTTCACATCAACCTTTAGACAGCTCCCTCTGACAGGCAGTAGGTGATTTGTTGTTTTTTAACAGGGCGGATGGCCCATTGGTCACTGACACTACTCTATAGAGTATATAGGGGGATGCATTTTGGTCATTTTGCAAACAAGGGGCATAGCATCCCCTACTCATCCCCCCACAAATCACCTACTGCTGACAGGGTGAGAGTATAGTGTCAATGCAGAGAAGTAAGAATAACATACAGTCAGAAGGGAAGGGCAGTGTGAGGTTAAAAGAGAAATTGGGTTATATGCCTTATATCACATCTGTGTTACGTTATTACTGAAATACATTGGTCTCCCACAGAAACTTCACTCATCGCGTGTTCTCCTTGTCATCATGATTTTTATTATTATTGTTATTTTTCAGTTGTCAAATTAAAATGACCCTCTGTAACTGAATTAAAAATACATTTTTTTTTTTTGCACGTATTTGAATTCACACAATATTGCAAAGGAGAAAATGAAATTTTAAATGGGAGGTGTAATTATCATTTTATTAGTTAAAACAAAAATATAAACAAGCATCTGAATGAAGTCACAACACAAATTCATCATTTTTTTATGAGGCACACATAGACATAGATGGGGCACACACACTGCACAGTTTAATTAGAGAAATTAGGTAGATTTAAATCATTTGAATAATGATAATAAGACCTCAGATTATCAATAAAACCTGTATTTTCCAAAATCCCATAGAACAGAAAACAGACAACACATGGCAAATATGTCCCCCAAAGCACAGAGAGCTTTTGTTTCAGAATGACCAGTTACTCAAACTAGTTAGTGAGATTTTTTCAGTCATTAGGAACAAGGACGATGGAGGCCATTAATGGGCGCCTGGAATTCCCTGTGTCCAGTGGGTCATTTCCATGGACAGGCTTTGCCTTTCTGTTTGAGGGAGAAAAGAGATGGATGTCAAGGCTTAATTCAGATCAGTATTTGGTAGTTACCTGCTCTTCTTCACAAAGTATTATAGAGAGCATGAGACTGATGGATAAGTATTTGTTGTATTTTTAACATTCGAAGATCGATGTTTTCTATTCTGTATACGTTGTTTGGTAAAGTATTTGATCAGGACAGAAGTTTTCTACTTCAGATGTTGCGATGGAATATTTTCTCGAATCAATTCAACTGAATGGTTCAAGATTAATGTATAAGAACCTACCTTTTCTAAATGTTCCAGGAACTTTGGGACCCATTGTGCTTTTGGATCAATGCAGAATTCTCTGTGTGAATTCTTTAAGCTGTTCAGAGAGAATGATAGTTATAAACTATGTAAGGGATAATGTAAGGGATGTATAGTCCACCGGTCATTATCAAAAAATAAATCCCTTCAGGATGAAACAAGACAGGTTGGGACGGCCCATTCAATTCAATGGAACTTTCTGCAGCATTCGGAGGAACTGTATAATAAGGCATTATTAGGTATACAAGCATTTTGGATACATAAATACATTTTTTTACAGGATTATGGAAATAGTGGTAATGTGCGACAGACTTACAATATTGCTTCTAGGCACTTTCCTTTCTCTGGAAGGCGATAGCAATTTGTGATTTTGTCATGTCTTGGGACACCTTTGCTCACTTTCTCACAGCACGTGGGTAGCTTGTTGTCCCGTGGATTGATGCTTCTTCCAACTTAAAATCGCACAAGAGAAATCAATATTAGGGTTGTATTCCACCACCTGCTTCAGAGAGTACGTTATGGCATCCACCCTCCTTGTCTGATCTGGTCTGCTTCATTTTCCTACAACTACTTAAGAAGAAGATCACTGTCATCACAGCAAAAAGTCAATCAGAATTGTTTTTGAAAGTGAGTCTTACACTTACGTGCACATGTACCAGCTGCTATCAGTACAGCCAGACAGAAGAGACAGATCATCTGGCGTGAAGTGAGGGACAAAGGCATTATGGCGGATTAGGTCTTGAGGAGTAGATCAATGTAATCTGTTGTTTTGCTCTATCTGATAACCTGCCCATACAGTGTCCTCTTATACTCCCATAAAATAAGGAAGTCAACAACGGAACTTTTTTTTTAATCTTTGTGATTTAATTGGTTCTCTCAAAACACACTTCCACACTTCCTATGAGGTACTTCCAGAAACACATATTTCTAGAAACTTTTTATAATTTCAGTAGAATGTAACAAAATAATTCTTACATAGTGCATTGAATTGTTCATTTTTGCACTCCCATGATGGGTGCAAAATCTTCTTTGTCACTGTTTCTCTATAATGTTCTATTATTTTGGCAATATAAGAATCAAAGAATTATTAATGTGAACAAACAATTGTTCTTTGTAATATCTGCCAAAAATATTGATGTTGTTTTGTTGCAGTAATTGTAACCTTGAGAGAACTTGAATACATTTAACTTAAGTGGGCTTGAAAAGCTGTTGTGGGTCTGTAGATAGCAATGCATGAACTTCAGCTCTAACACCAAATATAGCTGCAAGCAGCGATGTGGGGGCCAAGCAGCCCAGCAGGGCAGAGTCGACATGGCAGCTTGATCTGATTATGTTAAAAATGTGGCTTTACGCAGTGATAGCAAGTTTTATGTCAACTGACCTGCCACAAGAATCACTTTTGTTCAGAGAAACACATCAACATTTACGATGCAAAAAGTTGTCTTTGCTTATTGCAGCACCCGCCAGCAGTGAAATGACACGAGACTTTTTGCACATCCGTAGGAAAGCATTCCGAGTACATACACCAATGTTGGTGTCACTACATCAAAGCATTGCTGAGATATGCCCTCACTTCCTGTTCGGTGACTTCACCACTGATTTCGATTGACGGAGACGGACAAACACTTTTGAAAACATGAAAAATCCACCTGACAACATTTGTGAGGCTTGCCCCGAACATCATCTGTGCCTATTTTGTGGATGATTGGACAAAATTTGTGGCCTGTGAATTTTTTAAACATTTCCAAAGAATCTAGTATGGCAGCCGCATCAGTTAGGTTGACATGACAAGTTACCATTTCTTGGCCTTTGAACCTCCCACGGTATCGCCAGACATGGGAATCAGTTATTAAAGGTAAACACATCAACAGTTATTAGCCAAAACACATATTTCCGTATTGCAGCGCGCCCCCCCCCCCCCCCCCCCCCCAGTGGTCAAATGAGGCAGAAATTTTTGTGCTTTCTCAGAGTGGGGTCCCAAGTACATGCACCAAGTGTGGTGTCAATACATTAAAGTGCTACTGAGTTCTTGAGCACTCAGTTCCTGTTTGGCGGCTTCGCTGCTGAATGAGTTTTTGTGAGATTCCAGTTTGGGCATTGTTGGGCCGTTAAAAGGGTTTTACATTAATGCTCAGAACTTTCTCCATGTGCCTTGGGTTGTGTTCATAATAGAGGATAAACGTTCCCCACTGGTATATATCTTTCTCACACCTTAGCAGGTACTCCACTGTGGAAGATTTGTACCATGGCAAAATACAATCTGTACCAATGAATTAAATTAAATACAGTACTTATTGCTGTATTTATTTCTATTTTGATAAAGTATTGCATTCATTATGCCCTGACTAAAAACAATACATATTTCTTTTCACATCAACCTGTAGACAGCTCCCTCTGACAAGCAGTAGGTGATTTGTTGTTTTTTAACAGGGGGGATGGCCCAATGTCCAACAGGGCAGAAGGCCCATTGGTCACAGATAACAACTCTACAGAGTATATAGGGGGGTGCATTTTGGTCATTTTGCAAACAAGGGAGATGACATCCCCCACTCATCCCCCCACAAATCACCTACTACTGACAGGGTGAGAGTATAGTGTCAGTGCAGAGAAGTAAGAGTAACATACAATCAGAGGGAAAGGGCATTGTGAGGTTAAAAGAGAAATTGGGTTATATGCCTTATCACATCTGTGTCATGTTATTACTGAAATACATTGGTCTCCCACAGAAACTTCACTCATAGCGTGCTCTCCTTGTCATCATGATTTTTATTATTGTTGTTATTTTTCAGTTGTCAAATTAAAATGACCCTCTGTAACTGAATTAAAAATACATTTTTTTTTGCACGTATTTGAATTCACACAATATTGCAAAGGAGAAAATGAAATTTTAAATGGGAGGTGTAATTATCATTTTATTAGTTAAAACAAAAATATAAACAAGCATCTGAATGAAGTCACAACACAAATTCATCATTTTTTTATGAGGCACACACACTGCACAGTTTAATTAGAGAAATTAGGTAGATTTAAATCATTTGAGTAATGATAATAAGACCTCAGATTATCAATAAAACCTGTATTTTCCAAAATCCCATAGAACAGAAAGCAGACAACACATGGCAGATATGTCCCCCAAAGCACAGAGAGCTTTTGTTTCAAAATGAACAGTTACTAAAACTAGTTAGTGAGATTTTTTTCAGTCCTTAGGAATGAGGATGATGAAGGCCATTAAAGGGCCATGGGAATTCCCTGAGATATCCAATGGGTCACAGCCATGGACAGTCTTTGCCTTTCTGTTTGAGGGAGAAAAGAGATGGATGTCAAGGCTTAATTCAGATCAGTATTTGGTAGTTACTTGCTCATCTTCCAAAATATTACGGAGCGCATGAGACTGATGGATAAGTATTTGTTGTATTTTTAACATTCGAAGATCGATGTTTTCTATTCTATTTTCTATACGTTGTTTGGTAAAGTAGTTGATCAAGACAGAAGTTTTCTACTTTAGATGTTGCGACGGAATATTTTCTCGAATCAGTTCAGCCGAATGGTTCAAGATTGATATATAAGAACCTACCTTTACTAAGTGTTTCAGGAACCGTTGGACCCATGCTGCTTTTGGATCAATGCAGAATTTGCTGCGCGAATTCTTTAAGCTGTTCAGAGAGAATGATTGACATAAACTATGTAAGGGATAATGTAAGGGATGTATAGGCCACCGGTCATTATCAAAAAATAAATCCCTTCAGGATGAAACAAGACACCCCCCCCCCTCCACTGCGTGCCAGGGTCCTGTTTGTCCTGTCGGGATTTATTTTTCGTTAATGACCGGAGGACTATACATTATTCCGCTTATTGGACAGTTACTTGCCAAAATGATAAAAGAATCTTTACACAATATTTTATTTTAATGATTTTATCACTGAGAAAAATAGTCCTTCTAGCAAACAGAACTTTAAAGTTGCAGTTGTTGCATAGCAATGTGTTAGGCTACCTGCAGACTCGTCAACTTTTTGTTGCAGATTAATAGGCTAAGCATTCTGTTTATTGATATTACATTGAACGTTTTCATTAATGGTGCAGTTTGAGAGAATCAATGGCACATCTCGGGGAAGCTGAAGTTGATTTCCCCTTTTATTTCTTGTCTTTGATTGTCAGCAGATTGTCAGATACAAATTACCATGAATTTCCTTTACGATAAGTGAACGGACTACTTGTGGAATGATATGAAAGATGTGAATCAGAAGCACAAAACCCGTTGCCAGTGGCAGCGGTCATTAATTGTTCTCAGCAGTTATTCGGAGTTATTCGGAGCTTTGAACGTTGGGATGGCCCATTCAATTCAATGGAACTTTCTGCAGCATTCTGAGGAACTGTATAATAAGGCATTATTAGGTATATAAGCATAGAGGATGCATAAATACATTTTTTTACAGGATTATGGAAATAGTGGGAATGTGCAACAGACTTACAGTATTGTTTCTAGGCACTTTCCTTTCTTTGGAAGGCGATAGCAATTTGTGATTTTGTCTTTTGGGTGACTTTTGCTCACATTCTTACAGCACATGGTTGCCTTGGCGTCCCCTATGTTGATGCTTCTTCCAACTTAAAATCGCATAAGAAAAATCAATATTAGGGTTGTATTCCACCACCTGTTTTAGAGAGTGTGTTATGGCATCCTCCCTCCTTGTCTGACCTGCTCTGTTTCATTTTCCTACAACTACTTAAGAAGAAGATCGCTGTCATCACAGCAAAAAGTCAATCAGAATTGTTTTTGAAAGTGAGTCTT
The DNA here is from genome assembly GCF_902362185.1 of Chanos chanos. Taxonomy (NCBI): domain Eukaryota; kingdom Metazoa; phylum Chordata; class Actinopteri; order Gonorynchiformes; family Chanidae; genus Chanos; species Chanos chanos. The sequence goes on along the minus strand of NC_044497.1, from coordinate 11,894,926 downwards.
ACACTTACGTGCATATGCATCAGCTGCCATTAGTACAGCCAGACAGAAGAGACAGATCATCTGGCGTGAAGTGAGGGACAAAGGCATTATGGCGGATTAGGTCTTGAGGAGTAGATCAATGTAATCTGTTGTTTTGCTCTATCTGATAACCTGCTCATAGAGTGTCCTCTTATACTCCCATAAAATAAGGAAGTCAACAACGCAACTTTTTTTTATCCATATGATGTAATTGGTTTTCTCAAAACACGCCTCCACACTTCCTATGAGGTACTTCCAGAATCACATATTTCTAGACACTTTTTATAATTTCAGTAGAATATAACAAAATAATTCTTACATAGTGCATTGAATTGTTCCTTTTTGTGGTATTCCTCCACTCCCATGATGGGTGCAAAATCTTCTTTGTCACTGTTTCTCTATAATGTTCTATTATTTTAGCAATGTAAGAATCAAAGAATTATTAATGGGAACAAACAATTGTTCTTTGTAATATCTGCCAAAAATATTGATGTTGTTTTGCTGCAGTAATTGTAAACTTGAGAGAACTTGAATACATTTAACTTAAGTGGGCTTGAAAAGCTGTTGTGGGTCTGTAGTTAGCAATGCATAAACTTAAGCTCTAACACCAAATATAGCTGCAAGCAGTGATGTGGGGGCCAAGCAGCCCAGCAGGGCAGAGTCGACATGGCAGCTTGATCTGATTATGTTAAAAATGTGGCTTTACGCAGTGATAGCAAGTTTTATGTCAACTGACCTGCCACAAGAATCACTTTTGTTCAGAGAAACACATCAATATTTTTGAGGCAAAAAGTTGTCTTTGCTCATTGCAGCAGCCGCCAGCAGTGAAATGACACGAGACTTTTTGCACATCCGTAGGAAAGCGCTCCGAGTACATACACCAATGTTGGTGTCACTACATCAAAGCATTGCTGAGATATGCCCTCACTTCCTGTTCGGTGACTTCACCACTGATTTCGATTGACGGAGACGGACAAACACTTTTGAAAACATGAAAAATCCACCTGATAACATTTGTGAGGCTTGGTCATCTGTGCCAAGTTTGGTGAAGATTGGACAAAATTTGTGGCCTGTAAAAAAATTTTAAACATTTTGATAAAATCTAATATGGCAGCCACAAGACTTAGCTTGACATGACAAGTTGCCATGTCTCAGTCTTGGGACCTCCCACAGTATCACCAGACACGTGAATCAGTTATTTAAGGCAAACGTATCAGTAGTTATTAACCAAAATACAATATTTCTTATTACAGCACCCCCCAGTGGTCAAATGATGCAGAATTTTTTTGTGCTTTCTCAGAATGCAGTCCTGAGTCCATGTACCAAGTCCCGTTTTGATACATCAAACTGTTGCTGAGTTCTGAGCTCACTTCCTCTTTTGCGACTTCGCTGTCGAATACGATTGCAGGACAGGAATTGGCCAGACCTCAGGACCAAAGAAAGCATGACTACAAATGACAATCATGCTTTTGGACCTAAGATATGAAGAGTTATGAGCAAAAACAGGCTTTTTTCTTATTATAGCGCCCCTCAGTGGTAAAATGGGGCAATTTGGACTCCCTTTGGACCGAGTCTTGAGACAGTTCACCAAGTTTGGTGCTTGTATGTTGAATCCTTGCTTAAAAATATGAGCTCGCTTCCATTTTGGCGACTTCGCCGCCAATTTCAGTTGGCTGTGAGGGGCGAAAGATTTCGTAAATCGAAAACCTAACAAATAACTTTTGTGAGGCTTGGTCTGAGGATCATCTGTGCAGAATTTGGGGAAGATTGAACAAAATTTGTGGCCTGTGAAAACTTTTGAAACTTTTTCATAAAATCCAGTACGGCAGAAAATCCAACATGGTGGAAATTGACGTCATTTGATGTGATGAACTCGGTTTGATCTAAGGACTCCAACAGTACCTCATTTTTAAAAGAAGGCACACGGTTCAAAAGTTGCACGTGTAAATGCACCTCCAACTTTGACCCATTTGTGGCGCGAGAGCACTTGAGGTGCGGACATATGACTTGGTGAAAAGAATCAGGGCACTGTCCCCAGTCAATGTGCCAAATTTCACAACTTTTTGCCATATGGTTCTAGGGGCTACCATAGACAATCTAGCCAGGAGAAGAAAAAGAAGTTTTTGATGGAGAAAAGGTAGAAACACACTGGATGCCTACGCAGCTTCACTGCTTGGCCCCCAGATAATACCAGCAGTTATCTTGGAAACAACAAGAAGTGCATTGCTGCCACACTATATGTTCTGCTCTCTCTGTTCAACCAGAGCACAGCTAAGCAGACAGATAAACTCCTTGGCAGGTGTATTGTCTTCTTTTTTGAGACGTTTCCTTCAAAATGTTGACCGAGTGAAATTGTGAGAAATGAATAAAGCATATTTTCTAGGCACTTGGCTGTGGTGTGCCACATATGAATATTACATTTCTATTTGAACAAATTTGAATACATTACAAAATATATGCAAAAGGAGAATTGCAAAATGTATCCAGCCCTTACAAACCTTAGGTATATGGATAAGTGCTGTGTAATGTACACTACGAAACATGTTTTGATAATTCCCATAGACAGAATATCGCTGCACATTTATCATAATCACTATGTAAGAAGTAAACAAAGATGATGTCAATTTTGAACCTGCATATAGCCACCATGCAGCTATGCTATCCGGTACAACACTTGCAATACTAAAATAGTCATTAGTAATGCTTTTAAGACATCTTAATGACTGAACACACGTACAGGTAATGCTTTCCATAAAACAACAAAGGATTGATGCAGAATCAGTCATAACAAATATGACCTCTGTTCCTGTCGATCATAACTGTACATGTGAGACTTTTTATTCCTGTTTCGTAGCTGACCTGAGTCATTCCTATTGGCTGTTACAACACCGCCTGCCGGAGAGAATTAATATCTGCCACCACTCTATATAAGTATATTACGTGGGATAATCAACCTTAAGGGTAATAGCTGTATGTATCTGAGGACCGAAACCTTTGAAGTTTGTTGTGCAAAATATTGTCCTTTTCTTTAATAAACTAAATGGACAGAAATGTTATTGTTTATATAAGCACGCTTGAAGCTATTTGATCAAAGTAGCCAAATTAAGAATGAAGCTTATGAAATGATTCATTTCCCATCCCTCTCGTAATAACTTGTTAGGTATTACGATTGGGATACAAGCTGCGAGCTTATACCAAGAGAACTGAATAGATTGTGTTTTCTTGTATTTGAAGTGATGATTCAGGTTTGTTGTGCTTCTCCTTAGTAACGTCCACTACTTGACACGTTTTGCAAAACGTGATTTTGCAAACGGTCATTTTTTTCTTTTGTATCTGAAGTATTGCTACATCACTGATGTACCTACCCTTTCCGGAGCTTGACTTACTTTATCATTTTTGGATGTTTCTCTAAGAATACTTATTCTAGTGGCTTGTTGCTCAACTGTTTCACATGGCATGTGATGCTCTTAGAAGCTCCCTGCCTTTCTGCTCATCCCACTCTGATTATGTCACCGTTTAGATTTTAAGGCTTTCACATGCTCACAATATTGAGTTATTCTCTAATTTAGGGTACATTTCACATCAACATCAACAAAAAAGTACTTGAACAATGTTCTTTCTCAACAGAACAATCAGTGGTTCAAGTTAGTATGTTCCTTCAATGTAACATATCCACTAAGCTTAAACATGAACATTTTTTTTAAGAGAAAGGATGTGTATTACTGCTGTGTATTATTACTATTGTTTATTGTTTATTAGTACTATTGTTTATTTATTACTATTTAAAAGAACTGATTTTTTAAAAAAATGTGTTGATGAGGGAGAAAGTGAAAATATGTCCATATGAATAATGTGTGTTGTGACATATGTAGACTGATAATGATTTGATAATAATGACTGATGATGTGGACTATTGGGTAATTAGCTGATAGGTAGCATATTTGACAAGTTCCCTATTTTGACCCATAATTTCAATGGTAAGCCTCACCAGGTTGACAATATGTCATTTTCTTGAACAGGTTAACATCAAATTTGAACATATAATTGAATTGAAAATATTTTAGAAATGTAAACCATAGCAAGGTATGTAACATAGTTGATGGTCAATTAATATACTCCTTGACAATGCGCTATTGTAGATAAAATATTGAAAACAAATTAGAGGACAGTCGCCCAAGTGTGTTTAACATGTCCACCACAGAGGAAAGTGACATGATGTGATGTTGGTCACATGGTATTGGGACAAATCATTTTTGAGTTGCAGGGTGGAGTTCTGTTAGTAACATTGCTGACAGAACTTTTGCAGACATTAATAAATTGAGATATTTAAATCATTTAAATGAGAATCAATTTAAGAATTAAGGATTATTTTTCTTTCCTTATCTTGAAATCAACACACCCTCAATTGAAGAACGGATACAGCAAAAATTGTCATTCTTCAATATGTAGTGCATGTCACTTGTCATTTTTCATTTCATTAATGTAAATGTACCCAAAGTAAGACACGGTAAACAGATAATAAATTGTATTTGGTTTAAGCAAAGAATAATGCTTTACATGTAGGCAATGAAGTTCGGCTGTGGTCATGAAGAGTCCCTGTTAGGTTGGTCCCTGGTGTCCCCAGTCTCCTTCTTGGAAGCGATTCCCCCAGTTCGGTTGTTCAGGTTGGCATTTTGCTGTGCTCCCAGGAACTTCCTAAAACCATAGAGAATTTACTCCTTTTCCTAGATCCATGTTTCTTTTCACATCAACCTTTAGACAGCTCCCTCTGGCAGGCAGTAGGTGATTTGTTGTTTTTTAACAGGGGGGATGGCCCAATGTCCAACAGGGCAGAAGGCCCATTGGTCACTGACACTACTCTATAGAGTATATAGGGGGATGCATTTTGGTCATTTTGCTAACAAGGGAGATGACATCCCCCACTCATCCCCCCACAAATCACCTACTGCTGACAGGGTGAGAGTATAGTGTCAGTGCAGAGAAGTAAGAACAACATACAATCAGAGGGAAAGGGCAGTGTGAGGTTAAAAGAGAAATTGGGTTATATGCCTTATCACATCTGTGTCACATTATTACTCAAATACATTGGTTTCCCACAGAAACTTCACTCATAGCGTGCTCTCCTTGTCATCATGATTTTTATTTTTATTGTTATTTTTCCATCACATAAGCCAAGTCCCATGTTAGGATGAGAAATGTTCTGAAATTGTCATATCAAAATAACCCTCTGTAACTGAATAAACCAAATATTTTAGCACATTTGAATTCATACAGTATTGCAAAGGAGAAAATGAAAATTTAAATGGGAGGTGTAATTCTCATATCATTTTAAGAGTTCAAAATAAATACAACATCTGAATGAAGTAGGAACATAAAGACATCATTTTTTATGAGGCACACATAGACATAGATAAGGAACGCATACTGCAGTTTTATTAAAGAAATAAGTTAGATTTAAATAATTTGAATAATCATAATAGCAATGAAACCTCAAATTATAAATAAAACCTGTATTTTCCAAAATCCCATAAAACAGAAAACAGTCAACACATGGCATAGAGAGAGTTGAGGATGATACTCTACCAAATGTGTCCCCAAAGCACAGAGACCTTTCATTTCAAAATGACCAGTTACTCAAACTAGTTAGTGAGATTTTTTCAGTCATTAGGAATGAGGATGATGGAGGCCATTAAAGGGCCCTGGGAATTCCCTGAGGTGTCCAGTGGGTCACAGCCATGGACAGTCTTTGCCTTTCTGTTTGAGGGAGAAAAGAGATGGATGTCAAGGCTTAATTCAGATCAGTATTTGGTAGTTACCTGCTCTTCTTCACAAAGTATTATAGAGAGCATGAGACTGATGGATAAGTATTTGTTGTATTTTTAACATTCGAAGACTGATTTTTTCTATTCTGTATACATTGTTTGGTAAAGTAGTGGATCAGGACAGAAGTTTTCTACTTTAGATGTTGCGACGGAATATTTTCTCGAATCAGTTCAGCTGAATGGTTCAAGATTAATGTATAAGAACCTACCTTTTCTAAGTGTTTCAGGAACTTTGGGACCCATTGTGCTTTTGGATCAATGCAGTATGCCCTGTGCGAATTCTTTAAGCTGATCAGAGAGATCCATAGCCTTAGTTGTTATGAACTACGGCATTATAAGGTATACAAGCATAGAGGATGCATAAATACATTTTTTACAGGATTATGGAAATAGTGGGAATGTGCGACAGACTTACAGTATTGCTTCTAGACACTTTCCTCTCTCTGGAAGGCGATAGCATTTTGTGATTTTATCTTTTGGGAAACCTTTGCTCACTTTATCACAGCACGTGGGTGGCTTTGAGTCCTGTTTGTAGATTCTTCTTCCAGCTTAAAATCACGTAAGAAAAGTCAATATTAGGGTTATATTCCACCACCTGCTTCAGAGAGTATGTTATGACATCCACTCTCCTGGTCTGACCTGCTCTGTTTCATTTCCCTACAACTACTTAAGAAGAAGATCACTGTTATCACAGCAAGAAGTCAATCAGAATTGTTTTTGAAAGTGAGTCTCACACTTACGTGCACATGTACCAGCTTCCATTAGTACAGCCAGACAGAAGAGACAGATCATCTGGCGTGAAGTGAGGGACAAAGGCATTATGGCTGATGAGGTCTTGAGGAGTAGATCAATGTAATCTGCTGTTTTGCTCTATCTGATAACCTGCTCATAGAGTGTCCTCTTATACTCCCATAAAATAAGGAAGTCAACAACGGAACTTATGTATGTGAGGACTGAAACCTTTCAACTTTGTTGTGCAAAGTATTGACCTTTCCTTTAATAAACTAAATGGACAGAAATGTTATTGTGTATATTGCACACTTGAAGATATTTGATAAGAGTAGCCAAATTAAGAATGAAGCTTATGAAAAGATTCATTTCACGCCCCTCACATCCCTCACGAAATAACTTGTTAGGTATTACGATTGCGATACAAGCTGCAAACGTAGACCGAGAAAATTGAATAGATTGTGTTTTTGTTGTATTTTTAAGTGATAATTCAGGTTTGCTGTGCTCCTCCTTTTAGTAATCACCACTACTTGACAGTTTTGTGAAACATGATTTTGCAAACAGTCATCTTTTTTTTTATAACTGAAGTATTGCTACATCACTGATGTACCTACCCTTTCCCAAGCTTGACTTACTTTATCATTCTTGGTTGTTTCTCTAAGAATACTTATTTTAGTGGCTTGTTGCTCAACTGTTTCACATGGCTTGTGATGCTCTTAGAAGCTCTCTGCCTTTCTGCTCATCCCACTCTGATTATGTCACCGTAAACTTGTGTGATTCAGTCTTGATTGACTTTTTGCCTTTTTTTCCCCCTCTTTTCCCTATTACGTCTAGACTTTGAGGTTATTAGGCATAGAGGGAATGAGCATTAGTTTTTGTGTGTTTAACATAAAGGATTTCAATTCTTGTGCATATGTGGCAAATGAATGTTCTAAACATTTAGATTTTAAGGCTTTCACTCGCTTACAATATTGTATCAGACTCTATTGTATGTCAAGTAGGGGAAAATGATAATTGAAATATCTTTTTCAACTTACATATTACACACCTGTGTCAATGATTTGTAAAAATACCTTTGGATCTCCTTGGCTGTGTCTTAAGGGCTACCAGCTTGGGCACCTTGATTTGAGAATTTCTGCCCTGTCCATGGAGATTTTTGCCAAGGTCAGACGATTTGGGATGGATTATGTTGGTGAAGAGCATTTTTCAGTTTTTGTGAGATTCCAGTTTGGGCATTGTTAGGCCGTTAAAAGGGTTTTACATTAATGCTCAGAACTTTCTCCATGTGCCTTGGGTTGTGTTCATAATAGAGGATAAATGTTCCCCACTGGTATATATCTTTCTCACACCTTAGCAGGTACTCCACTGTGGAAGATTTGTACCATGGCAAAATACAATCTGTACCAATGAATTAAATTAAATACAGTTCTTATTGCTGTATTTATTTCTATTGTGATAAAGTATTGCATTCATTATGCCCTGAGTAAAACAAAAGACTCTTCAAAATGTAATGCATGTCACTTGTCATTTTTCATTTCATTTAATGTAAATGTAAATGTACTCAAAGTAAGACACGGTAAACAGAATGAGCAGATAATAAATTGTGTTTGGTTTAAGCGAAGAGTAATGCTTTACATTTAAGCGATGAAGTTCAGTTGTGGTCGTGGAGAATCTGTGTCATCAGACTACATAGTCTTCTGTCACTTCTCAGTATGTCACCAGATATTATTTGAAAATTCCAGGCACCCAGCTGGTGATTTCTGTGAAGATAAAGTAAAGATTCTCATTCTGTAAACAGCATGTCCTATCCAAGCCTTGGATAACTCTGTAACCCTGTTAGTTTGGTCCCTGTGTCCCTTGTGCCTTTCTTGACAGCGACTCCCCTAGATCGATTGGTCAAGTTGGAATTTTGCTGTGTTCCCAGTGACTTCCTTGAACCTCCGAGAATTTACTCCCTTTCTTAGATCCATGTGCCTTTTCACATCGTTCTTAAGGCGGCTCCCTCTCACAGGGTGAGAGTATAGTTTCAGTGCAGAGAAGTAAGAATAACATACAATCAGAGGGGAAGGGCAGTGTGAGGTTAAAAGAGAAATTGGGTTATATGCCTTATCACATTTGTGTCATGTTATTACTGAAATACATTGTTTTCCCTCAGAAACTTCACTCATGGCGTGCTTTCCTTGTCATCATGATTTTTATTGTTATTTTTCCATCACATAAGCCAAGTCCCGCGTGAGGATGAGAAATGTTCTGAAATTGTCTTATTAAAATAACCCTCTGTAACTGAATAAACCAAATATTTTAGCACATTTGAATTCACACAGTATTGCAAAGGAGAAAATTTAAATGGAAACAGGAGGTGCATTTATCATATTTTATTAGTTTGAAATAAGTACAGTGTCTGAATGTGTCAGCATTTTAATGAGGGACACATAGATTACTGCACAGTTTTATTAAATAAATAAGTTAGATTTAAATAATATTTGTAATGATAACAGTAATAAGACCTCTGATTATAAATAAAACCAGTGTTTTCCAAAGTCCCAGAAAACAGACAACACATGGCATAGGGAGAGTTGAGGATGATACTCTACCAAATGTGTCCCCAAAGCACAGAGACCTTTCATTTCAAAATGACCAGTTACTCAAACTAGTTAGTGATGAAGGCCATTAAAGGGCCCTGGGAATTCCCTGAGGTGTCCAGTGGGTCACAGCCATGGACAGGCTTTGCCTTTCTGTTTGAGGGAGAAAAGAGATGGATGTCAAGGCTTAATTCAGATCAGTATTTGGTAGTTACCTGCTCTTCTTCACAAAGTATTATAGAGAGCATGAGACTGATGGATAAGTATTTGTTGTAACATTCGAAGACTGATGTTTTCTCTTGTGGATATGTTGTTTGGTAAAGTAGTGGATCAAGACAGAAGTTTTCTACTTAAGATGTTTCGATGGAATATTTTCTCGAATCAATTCAGCTGAATGGTTCAAGATTAATGTATAAGAACCTACCTTTTCTAAATGTTCCAGGAACTTTCGGACCCATTGTGCTTTTGGATCAATGCAGTATGCCCTGTGCGAATTCTTTAAGCTGATCAGAGAGAATGATATAGATCCATAGCCTAAGTTGTTATGAACTACGGCATTATAAGATGTACAAGCATAGAGGATGCATAAATACATTTTTTTATAGGATTATGGAAATAGTGGGAATGTGCGACAGACTTACAGTATTGCTTCTAGACAATTTCCTCTCTCTGGAAGGCGATAGCATTTTGTGATTTTATCTTTTAGGAAATTTTTGCTCACTTTATCACAGCACGTGGGTAGCTTGGGGTCCCCTTTGTAGATGCTTTTTCCAGCTTAAAATCACGTAAGAAAAGTCAATATTAGGGTTATATTCCACTACCTGCTTCAGAGAGTGTGTTATGACATCCAGCCTCCTGGTCTGACCTGGTCTGTTTCATTTCCCTACAACTACTTAAGAAGAAGATCACTGACATCACAGCAAAAAGTCAATCAGAATTGTTTTTGAAAGTGAGTCTCACACTTACGTGCACATGTACCAGCTGCCATCAGTAGAGCCAGACAGAAGAGACGGATCATCTGGCGTGAAGTGAGGGACAAAGGCATTATGGCTGATGAGGTCTTGAGGAGTAGATCAATGTAATCTGTTGTTTTGCTCTATCTGATAACCTGCTCATAGAGTGTCCTCTTATACTCCCATAAAATAAGGAAGTCAACAACGGAACTTTTTTTTATCCATATGATGTAATTGGTTTTCTCAAAACACGCCTCCACACTTCCTATGAGGTACTTCCAGAATCACATATTTCTAGACAGTTTTCATAATTTCAGTAGAATGTAACAAAACAATTCTCACATACTGCGGTGAATTGTTGTTCCTTTTTGTGGTATTCCTCTACTCCCATGATGGCTACAAAATCTTCTTTGTCACTGTTTCTCCATAATGTTCTATAATTTTGGCAATATAAGAATCAAAGAATTGTTAATGTGAACAAAGAATTGTTCTCTGTAATATCTGCCAAAAATATTGATGTTGTTTTATTGCAGTAATTGTAACCTTGAGAGAACTTGAATACATTTAACTTAAGTGGGCCTGAAAAGTTGTTGTGGGTCTGTAGATAGCAATGCATGAACTTCAGCTCTAACACCAAGTAATACACCAAGCAGTTATCTTGGAAACAACAAGAAGTGCATTGCTGCCAGACTAGCGTAAATTCTCAAATAAAAAACGGTTCTCAAATAATAGCCAGGTCTGAAATCATAGCCGGGGATGGTGCCTTTTTGAGTAAATAAAGCCTGCTTCCAAATACAGGCCATGTGGAAAAAAAAGAGAGAGAGAGAGAAAAGGACATAAATTAAAGAAACGTTCAAGTGGTGAATTCATCATATTTACACAGCATTTATTACATCATTAATTATGCTCACCACTCTGTTTCTGTTAGTTTCACTTTTTAGCAGAATTACCAGCGCAATAGTGTTCTAACTCACATGGATTGTTGTCGCCGTAGGACTATGTGTATTAATGGCCCATTATTAGTATTCAGGGACATCACTGCCAAAACTCTTTCCTTCCTATTTCCTTTGTTTTATTTTATTATTTCTATGAGTTATTTATAACAGCACCTCTCAGCTGTACTTGGAAAAAGTCACGGAAGGGAAAAACACATCTGATTTTAGATGGCATAGGTACGATAGGGACATATCGGCCGGTGAGCACAATAAAACACATAATTCACAGAATAATTAGCAATAATCGATGTAAATATAGTAAATGGTTACCAATTTCATTTTGTGATAGAATTACTTTTCTTTGCGAACTATTACATCATTTGCTATGTCCACAGATTGTTTTAATCTGCTGATAGTTGTGCTTTTCGTTCTCTCTCCAAATTCGGATAATATTGGTTCATTTAAATGAGCTGCAAAAATTCTACAGTTTGAATTCTCATGAAACATTCACTTTTGTGCGGTCTGTATGCTAAACTTTAAAGCTGATGCAATACATCAGCTTCATTAAACAATCTCACATTCTAGCTTTCACAATAGCACACAAACTTAAAACAGTCTGCACTGTTTCAGTTGCATTATGATAATGCAGATCATAGTAAAATATTAAATAATGGCTTTTCTCAAATAATGGCTTTTCTCAAATAAAGGCCTGGTTCTTTCTTCAGCTGAGGTAAATACAGACTCCAACCGTTATTTGAGAATTTAAAGTTATAAGGAAGTATTTTCAGTGTCAGTTCATTTAATCAAAGTAATATATTGCAAATGAATCTCTTCATATTATTAGTAACTGTTATGTAAAGGTAAATAGTACTTTATCAGTGCTGTGTTCCATGGGATAATGAATCTCATGGGTAATAGATGTATGTACCTGAGAACTGACACCTTTGAGCTTTGGTGTGCAAAATATTGTCCTTTCCTTTAGTAAACTAAATGGACGGAAATGTTACTGCTTATATAAGCACGCTTGAATCTATTTGATGAGCTTCGTTCTTAATTCGGCTACTTTTATCAGATGATTCATTTCTCGTCTCTCACAGCCACAGTCACTAAATTACTGATTCAGCTCAAAGAAAGAGAAGTCAAATAAAGGGACAAAGGGTGAGTCACAGCATTGCTTGTTTTGGCATCATGTAGGAAACCCATAGGCCCATTTGACTAAGCCATAGCCAGATCCAGTCACTAGTCATCAGATTGTGTGCTTTTTGCCCAGTTCCGTGCAGCATCGTGTAAGCACATAAAGTATGAAGGTCTAACTGGCATTTGATGTGGGTAATTAAAGGTTAAGTAGTGCACCTCCGTGGTTGCTGGGCAGCACAGAAGGATGGAAACAGTGGAGCTGGAGCAACTGCCAGCCACTCTCATGTTTCTCCTCCCTGGCGCATTCACGAAGAAATCCCTCGCTCCGGTCTGAAATGCTCACGTGGTGACTGTTGTGTTTTAACTGAAAAAAAATATGGTCAGAGCTCTTATAGCTGTAAAAAGCTTTCTGCTCTGTGTAATGCTGTTTGTTCAATGTGGGTTTTTGGGGGTTTTTTTCTCAGTCCCTTTCTCAAATTGCGGGGCTCTAAAGCTGTTTTTACCTCTGTAGACAGTATATTATCTTGTTGGGTTCTGTTGGTCGTTTTAAATTGGTCCTAATCACTTGTTATTTTGTTTGCTTTTTTGTTTGTTTGTTTTATAATATAGGGGAAGAAGAACAGTGTCTTCAGAGAGTGTTATTTTGGGCACCAGAGACATTGCAAAGTGATTCGACTTTGTCCTGCTGTAGGCTACACATTTCGCCTGGCAGCACTTAATGACATTGGAACCAGGTACACCATTTAAAGAAACTTTCCTCTTATCCTTAGGAGAGGTGTGTGTGTGTGTGTGTGTGTGTGTGTGTGTGTGTGGTAGATAACAGTACACTGTCATTGCTTTTACCTTTATGAAAATGAATTAGCATAATTCAGAATTTATTTGAGGTTCAGTGATAATAGTTGAAGTGGAAACATGAATCTGCTCTGGTCTATGCGTGTTCTCTTAAAAGTGAATGAATTTTCTCAGTCTGGAATTCTTGTGTTTAATGGCCTGCATCCCTCCGCCAACAATAGAGACAAACATGCAGAGTTAACAGTCAGACTGAAGAAAAACGTCTGCCAGTCTAAGACTTCAATAATGCCTTCCCGTTCACAGACTCTACAACACATGATTCTATAGCTCTGTTTTTCCAAATTTCTACCTTCCTCATGTATTTCAACCTGACCAGAGTGAACATATATCTGTCTGCTGTTTATTATGGGAGTCTATGCCTCTTGTTAGGGCTTTAAACACCCTGAATGTGTTTAATATGGATATGTGTCTCTTCCTTATTTCTTTCTCTCATACGCGCCCAGTGGGTTCAGTCCAGAGGTGGTCTTCTATACAACGGGCAGTGCCAGTCCTCCTCAGTCTCCCACACCCCCACGGCTGGTGCAGGCTGGCACGACCTGGGTCACGTTGGATTGGACGAGACCGAAAGGCTCCAGCCAAGATGAACGCATCACCTATGCTCTTGAGATGCAGGAAGAGAGCAAGGTATCAGTCACACTGTTTATCGTAACCCTGACAATGCGAAGTATGCATCATAGTATTTTTGGTTTTGCAAGTCGCTTAATTGCTTATTGTCCACAGCTGTCATTGAAAATTTTAGAAGTATGAGTAATGTTAATCACATGTTTCTTACTATAGCGTCATACAGTTTTCCATAACGTCTTGGTCTCACGGTTTTGGGTGAGGGGGTGGGGGTGGGGGTGGGGGTGGGGGGGGTTCAGCATATAGTTAAAATACTGATCAAAGAGCTGTTAAAGAAGATTCCTGGCAACAGTTCTGTTTTTGTCAATATTCAATGAGAGATCTCTCTCTCTCTCCTTCTTTCTCTCTTTTCCCCCCCTGCCCTCTCCTCCTGTCCGGCTGTAGGGTCCAGATTTTCATGTGGTGTACACTGGTTTTGAGCAGACCTGTTCTGTGAAGTCTCTGGTGAGGAGTACTCAGTACAGGTTCAGAGTGAGTGAAGCTCAAAATCAGAGCTTTGTTATTCATTTGTTTTCTCTCTCAGCCAACTGTTTACTTAGCGCCAGAGACACTTTGACAGCTTTTCCATTATCTTTTTTCTAATCCAGCGAGTTTCAGCGTCATTTCGTCATCATGTGCATTCCTCAGTGTTTGAGTCAGGTTCACACAGGGGATTTTGGAAGGGGTAAAAGCAGACTTTTAGACTCATCTGTGAGCAGTCACAGTGAAACGACTTGTCATTGTCGAGGAAGGAAGGGCGCAGCTTTTCACTGAGGATTAAGCATCACTTCTGGTTAATCTGGTTGTGAAATGGAAAATTGACATGGGCTTACAGATATGAGCATATGTAATCAAAATCATCTATGACTCTGAGTTCCTCAGAGATCAGAAGTCTAGAAATAGCGGTCGGCCTTTAACAAATTGAGAGACTCTGACAATAGATCCTATTTAGTTACGTTTATTCTCTCTCTGTCTCTCGGTCTCTCTGTCTCTCTCTCTCTCTCTCTCTCTTTCTCTCTCTCTCTCTCTCTCTCTCTCTCTCTCTGTCTCGCCCTCTGCAGCTTATAGCCTGTATCGCAGAATGGCGAAGTACACCCAGTGCAGTACTGGTGTGTGAGACGACCCCAGAAAAACCAGGTCCTCCCACAGACCCCCGTGTCAGTGCAGTAACATGTCAGAGCTTCCGTGTGACTTGGGGTAAGCAGAACTAACACACAACCCCACTCAAAAACATTAATGACCCTTTCACTGACTATTGAAATTGAAATCTAATTCTTATCTATCATTTTTATACAGAACCTCCACAAGATAATGGAGGCACCACAGCACTAATGTACCTCTTGGAAATCTCTGAAGGAAATTCTGAGGGTATGACTGATTTAATTATCCTCATGAAATATCACTCAGTTTCCTGAAACAATTTAAACAAAAACTTATTTTGAAACGTATTTTCAAGTCAAGTCACTTTTATTTATACAGCACATTTAAAAACGACAGGAGTTGACTCAAAGTGCTTTCCAGTTGAGGCAGATGGATTTTCAGTACAAGTACACGTGGATAAAAGGAATAATTGTTTAAAGTGTAAACCATTGCAGTCGACAGAATCCTTTGTGTGTAATTGAAAATGCTAATGCACGTATAACAAAGTCAGTTATTAAATGTGCTGAGCAGAGAGCTGTTGGAAGGAGGTTTATCGGGGGCCGAAGCGGGAACACATCTGTGACGAGCTGAGCCCTGCAACGTGTTATACACTTCGGCTGTGTACCATCAGCACAGCCGGTCAGAGCCAGGTAAGAGCCATTAACCGTGTATGTGCCGGGGCCTTATGGAGTGGACTGATGTAGAGTATAAGGCTCACGGTAGTGGAGGGTTAGGCCTATAGGAAAGAGTTGGAGTTGATGCTTGTATTTATTCAGTGTATTGTGTTTGTACAGTGCTCAGACAGCCTCACTGTCTGTACCCTGAGGCTGCCCCCCGGGCCCTGCCAACCTCCCAGAGTGGTGGGTAATGTTAAACACAAGGAAGTGAGTTTGCAGTGGGGTGAGTCTTCCTACTTAACCATGTTCTCCCTTTCTCTCTGTCTCTCTCTGTCTCTCTCTCTCTCTCTCTCTCTCTCTCTGTCAAGAAGTTTGTCACTCTCTCTCTCTGTCTCTCTCTCTCTCTCTCTCTCTCTCTCTCTCTGTCAAGAAGTATGTCACTCTCTCTCTCTGTCTCTCTCTCTCTCTGTCAAGAAGTCTCTCGCTCTCTTTCTCTGTCAAGAAGTCTGTCTTTCTCGCTCTCTCTCTCTCTCTCTGTCTCTCTCCCTGTGTATGTGTGTGTCTCTTGCTCATGTTTATTTTCATTCTCCTTGTACGGACATATCTTGCTTTATTTTTCACTCTTCCCTATGACTCTGCCTTCATTCTCTCATTATGAAAATGAATTGGCTGTATAAGCACGTACCAGTTTAAGCATTTGTTTCCATGGATGGAAGCTTTTTGCACCCCTTGTATAACTGTGTTATTTTTCTAACGAGCACAGATGATTACTGCCTAACGCCTTTTAGAAATGTGCAAAACAGAAGCAAATAAAAATAAAATGAAGAGTACTAATCTGCTTTTAGGTTGATTAAGGTTTAAGTGCTCCCCCAATATGATTCAGGGAAATGAGCTCAGAGGCCTCCAGTGAATGTAAATATCGGTGTTTTAAGTTTATATGGATAAAACGCATTTGGAGTGTGATGCAGAGGTCCTGTTCGCTCTTTTTCTAACACGCAGGCGTAGACTATAATGAGAAGCTTCCCTGCCTGAAAGCATTCTTTGCCTGGCTGCACTCTCCCTGTTAGAATGTTTACTGCAATGCACCTCCATTCTCATCAGCTCTGCTCTGAGTCAGTCTGTGCTTTTCTGTTGGGTTCTGTGTTAGTATGAATGTGTATGCGTGTGTGTGTGTGCGTGAGTGTGTGTGAAGTTGTGAAAAAAAGGAAATACTTTGAGTTGAAATGTTCCTTTTTCAATAGAAGGAACCCAAATGGCTCTTTAAGGTGGTGACATAAGACGTAGAATCTATCTGTCATGTTTTCTCTCTAAGTCAGCATCACTCACGTAACAAACCTGTTTTTCACAGCATGTCTCTTATCAGTGCTATTGACTAGCTAGGGGTTGCTGAGGTAACTGGTTTATTTAAGTATTAAGGGGATGTAACAGGGATTGAAAAAAGACTCTTGGGAAGTGTGTTTATGTGAGGTTGTGTATGTCTACGAGGGTGCGTATTTGGTGACACCGTGAGCGCAAATGGTTATGTGATATCACCAGAAGTTATGTTTCAAACACACAGTGTCATTTTTCCTCAGATGGCCCTGTAGGTGAAGGGGTGGAGTTTAGCCTGGAGATGCTTGGGGTTGAGGAAGATTCTGATGTGAAGGAGGTTTACCGTGGAGCTCACACTGAGTGCAATGTGGGAAACCTTCGCCCTGGCGCCACCTACAGGTTCAGAGTTCGTGCTGCCCAAGACAATGGGGTGGGTCACATTCCTTTCAAAACACTAGTTCTGAAAGGACTGCAAAAGTCCAGTCATAATCGGAGTGCTTTTACCCTGTCTCAGTTTCATCACCCTCCAGATGCATCACTGGAGGAAACTGAAAGTTTCATTTTGTAAAATTTTGAGATCCGTTGTATCTGTTTGTTGTCTCCTACCTTTGGTTCATCAGATTTTCATGTAGTGGTTTGTTTAGACTTGTTTTCAGAAACAGAAAACAGCTACCATAGAGGAACAAGTTTGACTCAGTTCCTCAGTAACTGTCAAACTTAGATCCAGCAGTATTGTTAATGTCCCCTTGACTTTTTTGACAACATAAACCCAGAAACACAGTGCTCTCTCGGGAGGAAAAAAGAAATTTAATACAACTGCCATTGACATATCACAACCTGATGTAATTGTAGAGTGCTTTTAAGATTATACATCCTACAAGTAAAAATTGATTTTTCCTTCAAACTGTGCAATCATATTTCTCTTCTCTCATAGAGATTTTGTATAGAAATGGCTCAGCTTGTGTTGTGTGGGTGAGTCATGTCTTTTCTCCCCGTAGTATGGACCTTACTCTGAGTCTACTGAGGTGACCACTGCAGCTGGACCTCCAGGCCAGTGTGGGGCACCATTGATCACTGTGATGTCCCATACTTGTGTCATAGTGAATTGGGAGGTAAGTTTATTATGAAGGTATTCATGTTTGTTTCCAATGTACCAAAATGGGGAGGCATTCTCAAATTTTTGTCTTGTACATTGTACATTTTGTCTCGGTATATATGTATTAGAAGAATGTGATAGTGAAATTAGAGGTTGTGACATTTTTAAAAAGAGAATTTATCCTTCTCTAACATTGCAGTGTAAATGTAAAACTGAATTGCTGTGATATTTGCTTGCCTCTGTGATTTCAGAATATTTTGTAATTTCTTGGCCTGGGTTTTTTTTTTTAGTTTTGCCCTTATATAGCTCCTGTGCTTCCCTGTGTGGTTAATTAGTGGATTAATCCAGCTCTCCATCTCGCCACTTATCCTTTGGATCTGACTATTCTCACGAGAGAAACCTTTTCTCAACACTTTGGAACACTAACTTTAATATTATCTACTACTTATCCTTCTGGATATTTCATAATTTTCTGTCTATAAAATTTTGCGGGCAGGGGGCATTTTAACAGCATATTTCAAACATGTTGAGAATGGTTGAGGTGTGTTGTTTGTTTGTTTCAGTTAAAGATTAAAAAGATTACATGGGTAGGTGGGTTGGATGTTCCTAAATGTCCTACATTCACCCTTTGTTTTTCCAATTAATGGATCCATAGCGGAGACTGCATGAGCATTAAAGACAGGAGAGACCCTGTGTTGCCTGCTTTAGTTTTCAGTCAAATCACCTGCTTCTGATTTTGGTCTCTTGCTTTGTCTCAGACTAGTGAGAGTTCAGGAGCAGATATCTCAGAGTACCGGCTAGACTGGGGCCGCGACCTGGACTCTCTGGAGTTGATCTACAGCGGTAACGACACTCACTGTGAGATTTCAAATCTCGAGGCAGCAACGGACTACTGCTGCAGGCTACAGGTAATGCCTCAAATTTGTGTTCTCCTCCTCAGAATGCCTGTATGATGTGTGTATACAGTACTTCACTCCTTAAGGGCAGTGAGTGCTTGAAATCACAACTCACAGCACATACTTCTCATCAGGCTGTACTGCACTGCAAGCACAACAAAATCTGTCATCTTCCCAGCAGCTTAGCCTGTTTGTAGTTATAGAACATATCGCATCCTTGTTGGAGAGCCTAAGAAACTTTCTGGGCGATGTTTCCCAGCAACTCATGATCAATGAGT
This sequence comes from Chanos chanos, assembly GCF_902362185.1. NCBI lineage: Eukaryota > Metazoa > Chordata > Actinopteri > Gonorynchiformes > Chanidae > Chanos > Chanos chanos. The sequence goes on along the minus strand of NC_044497.1, from coordinate 11,875,960 downwards.
TAATGAGTCATGCAGTCCACTGATTTACTTGTGTTGCATTCCTCTGTAGTAATAAGCAAAAAAAATTATAACAGTGATTTAAAAAAATAATAAAAAATATATATATACATATATATATACATACATACACACACACACATATATATATATATACACACACACACACACACACACATATATATATGTGTGTGTGTGTGTGTGTGTGTAATATGTATATATATATGTGTGTGTGTGTGTGTGTGTGTGTGTGTGTAAAAAGTACGTTGTTTTATTATATAATATGTATTAAATATTATGACATATGTATCTAATCACATTTAACTGCAAAAGAGCACAGAGAGCTGTGTTTTGCTAATAAAGGTTTGCTTTGTAGCATTTACTGTAATATCACTTGGTTCTGATGACAGTGACACGGGGTTGGTGGAATTGTTAGAATGTTGGACAAACTGGATTTTTGCCAAAATGATGCCACATCACACATTTTAACCCAGAATGTTAATACGTGGAAAATGTTATCATTGCTTGGAGTCCACAGGAACAAAATTAGCTTTTTCTCTTTAAAGAATGAGTCATCCAAAGTCCCTTAACCCAACCCCACAGGTTAGTGCTGGTCAGTTATGGTCAGATGCCTCTTTAGTCACAGACACAGCTAGATGAATAGTGCTGTGTTACAAGCAAATTACGTAACTTGACAATACTACACAACTGCTGCAGTGGAAGAATGAATAATTGGCTTCACATGTGTTGGAAGAAGCATTTTTGTTTCACTTGCCTCAACTGAGGTAACCCTAGTCCGAAGGGGAATTAGATGAGAGCGCTGGTAACTAGGCTTTCCAAAGGCAGGGGGAGGAGGGGGTGTTGATTTAGGGGGGGGAGAAAAAAAGAGAGAGAAAAAATTCAAGCTGGAGCGATCTTTCTGGGTAAATTAATTACATATAAAAACAATGAGGAATCCTCCACATTCAATACTATCAAGGTCAGCTCACTTTGATGTGCAGTGGTGGAGCTGTCAGTCTGAAGCCTTGTTATGCCTGGAAAAGCTTTGACCTTTGAGGGGATCCCACAGAATTAATTGGCTGTGTCACGATATCTAGTTAGAGGAGCTACTAAGACAGTCTTTCAACACAAAGGAAATGGAAACGGGAAAAAAAACAGGACTGCATCTTATTCAGCGGCCTTTACCACGACCATTCCATTTCCCTCCATGGCTTAATAATACCCATTTTACCAATGTCCTTTTTAGGTCAAGACCTAGTCAGAGAATTGAACGGTGCCTTTGAATTGCTTGAATGTTTAGGAGCTTACTCTCCACAGGCAACCAATCGGGCAGGGGCTGGTCCCTACAGTGAGTTGGTGAACTGCCGTACGCCTGCAGCCGCTCCAGACGCTGTGGCCAGTCTTTACCTGCTGGACCACGCCCCCTCGGACACAGAGCCCCTCTCTCCATCCACCTGCCTGGCCCTCGCCTGGGAAGAACCATGCAGCAACGGGGCAGAAATCACCTCTTATACTATCGCTTTGGGCGACAGCCTGATCTCTGTGGGTAGGGTGACTCACCATATCGTCAGGAACCTGCAGCCCGATTGCGAGTACAGGTGAGCGAGGTTGTTTTTTTTTGTTGTTGTTTTTTTCTTTGTCGAAGACAACCTCCACACACTCATTTTTTTTCCCCTTAATAACCTGGGGAAAGGTGTACTCTATAGCCATAGTCTGCTGCTCATGTACCACTCTGTACTGATAAGAGGTGAAGGTCATTATTTGTGCATTAGCTAAAATCTCATCCATTTCCTGCCTTTATGTTTGGCCCTGTAATATGTTTTAGAGTGCTCTCTGTCTCGCAGACCCATTTCAGTTTGAGCACATGAGTGTGTGTGTCTGTGATTGGGTCCTTTTGCCGCAACTAAGTATCACAGTCTCAGATTATGTGCAGCTAAACAATGTTTTGTGCAGGATTTCTGTTTTTCCATAGCATTCACGTGTTTCGTTGTTGCTTTGTCTATTCATCAACTCTTTCAGATGATTTTATTTTATGAATAGACCCTGTGGATGCGGAGCATATTCACCCTCTCATTCTCCCTCAGTGTTAGTAGAAGGAGATGAATTGTGGATTACAGCGGTGAGAGTAGGGAGTCAGGTGTTGATTGTGAAGTGTCAATAAAACAATTCTAGTCCTTTATGCATCTCTTTCCTGCTCTGTGGCACTTGTTATTTTGTATGGCTTTGATCTTTAGAATGACTGCATTGGTGGGAGGTGGACTTTTACTGTCTCTATACACTCTAATGGACTGTGTGCTGAGTGCAACGACAGTGTAGTTTGGTGATTCTCGAAGAGGAGATAAGAAAGAGGCTCTCATTTGAGCCTGTTAAGAGGGGTTGATTACATATACAAATATGTGGAAATTGGCCTCCCTGTCTGGTAAAGTGGACACTTGCAGCCAGTACAATTTCACCTACTGCACTCAGCCTGTCAACTGCTTCCCACTGGTCACTGATACATGGCACCACTTCTGATATATGCCAGAGCTATATAATATTTTTTATTCTCATAACCAGCAAAGTTAGTCAGCCTCTTTTGTGCTTTCGTGGACTGTAAAGTTTTGCTGAATTAAATTACAGATAGCTGATTTAAACCAAGTGGTGTGTACAAATCAAACACTTTGTATAAAATGGTTCAGATAGTGGGGCTGATTCAGTGTGTCATCCACACATGGATACCGTTAATTGAACTTGCTGAAATATAAGAAACTAAGGCTCAATCAAGTGTTCTCAAATGTCCTTCAGGATTCTTTTCACTAAGGTGGAGACTTTCTGTTAAGGAAGCTAGATTAATATCTTAAAGCCTTTTCAATTTTTTTTTCCATCCATGTGTAAATGCCATTATACTGTGTCAATAGTGGGGTATGAGTAGCACATCAGAAGTCCTTGAAGACTACATTTGCTAATATGGTTCATATGTAGACGAGTCTCCAAATTTCCTAAAAGTGGCTGCTCTTCCCATACTACCATGCACACGTCCATGTGGACATGTTTGAGGGTGAGTGATTAAGACAGGGCAGGAAGCTCAGCTGTAGCACCTCACATCAGCCTCTTAGCAGCACTGTTCCAGTTGATGAGCCAGGACCATAAAATGGTGTTTATAGCAATTTATTGTTTATAGCAGTTTATTGTAGAGAAAGGTCTTTACATATTGCTATAAAATCATTATTTAGCTCCACAACTTGTTCTCGTACCCATCTGCAAGTCAATCCAAACACCAGACAAGGAACATGTGATGCTAGCTTGACACGCTTGGACAGGAAACTTTAAGCCCTCAGAAGAAAAGCTGTCATTTCCAGTTATGTCCTGAAAGGACTTCGATAGGTGATGGTGTATCGGGGTATTTCCAGTCCAAAAAGTCCATTAAATGTACATGTGCCTCACCGATTTGCCCAGACCTTCATGAAACAGCCATGTGGAGGGATAGACGGCACTGCCTAAGCCAGTCAACTCCTGTATTGTAATTGAAATGGTTGTGGCCACATATCCTGGCTACCAGTGGGAGTAAATGGTGATTCTTTTTGGACTCCTACTCAGAGCCATTTCGCTGAATGACTGTCCTGGCCCTTTGATGCTGCAGCTTTGGGACTCTGTGTGAATAGCACAGTTGTGTTACAATTCAATTCTCATCCGGTCACCATGGAGACACATCATAACAGACAGTAGCACATGAAAATATTGCCAGCCCAGGACACTTCTCAAGAGACCTCTTGAAGAGTAGGAGACTAGAGCACTCGGGTACAAAGCACATTAAATGGAGAAAGTAAGGAGACTGAGATTTCAGCAAACAAACACACGCCTCAGCGGACTTGTGTGAGGATTTTTTTTCTGGCCTCAGGGAGAAAGATGATGAAGACCAGTGAGAGGAACCCATGGAAAACACTGAGGAAACAAACGTTTGTTAGGGGCTTCAGATAGAAGTTCACCTCATGTTATATTTTCATCTTGGGTCAATACAGGTCAAGCAGAGAAACAATCTTCTTTCTTTTTATGGAATTCAGGGAGTACTGGATGAATCCTCCACAGCCCTGTTCCTCCAGAAACCTTTGCATCTGTATCAATTTCAGCATAAATAGGGACAAACTGAGTCACAAATAAATCAAAATGTGTGGGGTCGAGTTGTCCTCCTGAATTTCAAGATATTATACTGTGATCACAGCAAATTGCAGAAATAGTTTCTTATCTTTTGCTCTCTCTATTTTTACAGCACTGTTTCTTCCGGATAAGTTCTCTTATCTTTCAAATAAGTTCTCATTTGCATAAACGGTTCGTTATAGAAATAAAATGCTGCTGTCTCAGATGTGAGATCTCTGTCTAGTCTGTCTATCAAGCCTCACGCCTGCACAGGCCGAGTAAAACGCTGGGACCATCATGATGAACACCCCTCTGGGACAGCTGAATTAAAGAGATTGACAGTTGCAGCAAGAGAGGGAGAGAGAGAGAGAGAGAGAGAGAGAGAGAGAAGGATATGGAGATGGAGATGAAGTGGAGTCATAGTGGATGTTCCACTAGGGATTCCCAATCATACTAATCTGATAACGATTCAGTTTTTTTTGTTTTGTTTTTTGCAGTGAAGCACTTTGTAAGTAGGGATGAATTTTACATGAGTTAATATTGATTTATTGAATGAAACATGGCCGGGACGTTTTATCTATAACATGTTTTTTTGGGTTGCTTTATGCTGTGAGACAGAAAAGGGCTGATAGAATTGTGACAGGAAAATTTGATGGAAACTCCAGTTCCCATGGAGCCAAAACACACTTGACTGATATGTTTCTCGACAGAATGCGACATATGTCTTCTGGTGCTTATAATGGCTTCATGTCTCCACTGCAGCGTGCAGGTTCAAGCGGAGAATGAGATTGGGGCTGGTTCGTTCAGTCAAGTACTGACTGTTCGGACTAGGCCCCTCCCCCCAGCGCCGCCCCGATTGGAGTGTACTGCCGTCGGACCCCAGAGTCTCAAACTGCGCTGGAGTGACAGCAGTCGAACTTCACTCAATGAAGATACGGCTTACGTCCTACAGATAGAGGACAGAAACCAGAGGTAAGAGTCACAGGAAAACAGCGTCACTCTTACTAATAAACACAAATATCAGTTCTGCTGAGTCTGCCAAAAACTAAAAGTTAACTTCATCCAACTCCTATTAAAGACTACACTCATGCAAATATACTCATCCTAGCATTTTTGGTCTTTTATTACATATATGGCTATTTTTAAAACTCAACCATCGTTCAAATATTTTCTCACTTTTTTCAGTGCAATACATAGAGTCATACTGTGTATTAAAAAGATAAATAATGAGGATCAATCAGCCCATTTTTATGAAGAAGGAAAAGAAAAAAAAAGAGAAGAACTAGTCTTGCGGGACTGCTCTAAACCATTTTAGCACATGTCTGATGTCCTTTCCTGGTAAAGTACTTGTGTGGTGTGCGCGTGGGTGGAATGTTTTAATTTGCGTGCTGTGGACTCCGGAGGCAGACTGTTCTCTCTGATGCAGGAGGAACCTGTGAGGAGCACATCAGTCTCATTTACAGCCCTATTAAGATGAAAGCTCTTAATGAGGAACCCAGCCTCCCAGGCTTGGTCAGAATTAAAGGTGCAGGGAAAAAGGGTTTGTCTTGACCTGCTGACTTAATGCTTACTCAGACAAGGGCGGTGTTGACCATCCGAAAGATGATTAAGGGGCTAAATGAAGTAGCCTGTGCTATTTCTTTTCTTTTTCTTTTTCTTTTTTTTTTTTTTTTTTGACCACCTTATCCATCTGTTCTTTACTTTTTTTCTGCTTGAGCGCAGAGAGCAGCGGACTGTAGGAGGGGGAACAGAGTGATCTGACAAATGAGTATGAACATGGATCCTTAATCAGAAAAAGCCTGGTACTCTTTTATGAGCGGGTCCTTTTTCGCTTTTACTCTCCATAAGCCCCATTCACCGGCACTTACGACTTTTATTGTTAATATAACATTCATTATGCCATCTGTATTTCAATGTTGAGTCACCATCATGCACTTTGCTTTATGCTGTTACGGTTCGTTTGTTTTATTGAAATGATCTTCCAATGTTCTGTGTCCCCCCCTAGGAAGAAAATGATCTATTCCCCCATTTTCATAATGTGTTGTTAATTGACTTTATGAAAAACCACTGCCGCATATTGAATCTTTAGACATTTTATTCAGTGTAGTACAAATCCACTGTTTATATTTGTTTTCTCATATTCTCAGGCATGTTTGAAATGTTCCTGTTCTAATGCACTGTTTTTGGATTTTTCTGTGGTGGGCAGACTTGGTTTGAGTTGAAGATTGTCTTTATCAGTTCATATGTTCTGCGACATTGAAGCCAAAATGCTAATTTCACTGATTAAGGTGCTCAGACAGGCTGATGAATGGTAAACCCACTTAAAGTGGTTTCACACTGCATGATGGTAACTCAACAATGCAGCATAGATAGCAGAATGAAAATAAATGAAAAATGACATAAAATTTAATATCGATCTTTTCATTGTCTGTGTTCTACATGTTTGATTTCTTATTAGAATTCCATCTGACAAAACTGACTGTGCACTGTTGGGTAATTGAGTCATGCAGGTGTACTCTCCCTCTCACTCAGCTAGTACGAATGAGCTAGCATGAGGGGGTAGACCTACCAAATTGAGGGAAATTGGCAATTACATTCATATCACTTCTTTCGGTTCAAAGCAGAGTGTACTTCATTTGTACGTAAGTCAAAAAAAAAAAAAAACTTTACATTTTCTGACTGACTCTCTTTCTACAGATTTGTAGCGATTTATCGGGGGCCCAGCCACACATTTAAAGTGCAGCGTCTGAGCGAATGGAGCCGCTACAATTTCAGGATTCAGGCTGTGAGTGAAGCAGGAGAGGGTCCGTTTTCAGAGATATACACATTCAGCACTGCCAAGTCTCTGCCCCCAACGCTCAAAGGTATTTTAGCCTCTCTCACCACTTTACTCTTTATCAGGTCTATAGTGGCAGTTTTTTTTTTTTTTAAATGTCTGACTTTTCTTTGTTAGCTCAAATTTTCTGAGGTAATACAGAGCTAAGGCTGTCAATGAACGCGCATGCCATGCTGTCTCTCCCTCTGCAGCCCCTAGAGTAGCTCCGCTAGACGGAAACGCTTGTGAAGTTTCCTGGGAGTCCGTCCTACCAATGAAAGGAGACCGAATTAGCTACGTGCTCCAGACTCTTGGAGGTAGAGATTCGGAATATAAACAGGTGAGTACATTCGATTGAAGTTGTGTTCGTGTGTTGGCCACTGCATGAAGACCTTTTAAACTATATGCTCACTTGTCTTTCATTATGACACGGAGCCTTATCATCCAAGTGTGTTCACTGTCACAGCGTCATTAAAGTGGAGCCCACAGAATTCCTCAGACCGTCATGGGAATTTTCCCATGACAGGTCAGCCCTCTTGTGTAAGTGGTAGGGTGGATTCAATCGGTCACTGAATCACAGTTTTCACAGGATTGACAAATCATCACATACGAGTGCTGATGATAATAGAGAAATGAAACAAAATGGTTCAGAGAATGGTACAGTGTGAGTAAAGGCAGTCTTCTCTGAAAAAGGAGAATGAGACATGAGCACTGTTGTGCTAGTCATAAGCTAAGGTTATTTTTGCTTTCTTCAATTTTCACTCTATGACAAGAGTCAAGCCAGGATCGAGAGAAAATCATACACTTTGTTCCTTATTTTTTATTCAGTTTAGGGATGGTATGAATCATACATTATTTTGACATTGAAACAAATTATTCCTGATTGTAAAAGATCACAGTGTGACTGTTGATAACAAAGCCTCTCTCCAGACAAGGAAATCGAGCGGCTCTGGTCTGCGGACGATACATAGATTGCAGTGTCTTTTTTTGCGGCACTCGTATATGAATCACTGGTTGTCTCTCAAATCAAATTCTACTCCAGAAAGTATTTGTTCACTGCACTACTTCACTTTGGATTTTTTTTAAACAGAAAGATGGTACATGAATTGCATGCACTGAGTGTTTTGGTTATTGCTATTTCACAGTGAATAGACTTCTGATCATCTCTCTTTCAATAAAGCAGTTCTTTGGAAACTATCCTGTCAATAGAAAATCTGAACAAACTCATCATTGCTTGGACGCAGAGAATGCCTTCTTATTTTTTTTTAAATACACATTTATGTGAGTTTTAAAGATTTCAAGGGCAACTCTAGATTGTTCATAACACTATCTGTCTGTTACTGCATAATGGAAAGTTCATGCGACCAATGTGTAAATTACCACCGGTGTTTCAGCCCTTAGGCAAGCTCTGAAATGTAGAGTAAAATGCGATCGACAGTGAATAGTTGACAAGGACACGGTAATCTTTAAGGAGTCTTTATTCAAATAATAGGAGTCTTTACTCAAGTTAACAATACCTCAGTGAGTATCACCACGATTTGTTCACCTGCTATGAAGTAGTTGTGCACTTGGACCCACAGGTGTTCAGAGAATCCTCATTCAGCATTATAAATTACAATCAGCCACAGAATGGTTGCAATAATGACTGTGGGAGTAAAATTTTTATGGACCCTTTTCTGTGATTAAATGTCATTATTTATTTGCTAGACGGTTTCTGAATTCCTCTAGCACTTGTTCACAGCCAGCTAGTGTTTATCTGTAGCCTAATCAATCTGCTATTGACAATATAATTACTGTGTGAGGTAGATCACAACCGTGCAGTCCTGTGCTGTTGTTAGCTAAATGATATTATCCTGATGTATTGTGTTCTCCTTTATGATTCCAAGGCAGCTTAGCACATCCATTCAGAGAGACTGATGTTTCAGCTGTTTTGTCAAGTATTCAAATTGTACATAATAGAGACCTGAGTTTAAAGTGAAATCACCATACATTAACTTAAGGAGACAAGACAGTGCCATTTATTCACCCTTGTGCCACTACGTAATCTATTTGTCGGACCATCATTAGATTTTTTTTTTTTTTTTTTTTTTAATGCAAGAGATGAAATCGACTAGAAAAATTCAAGCTACATTGCCCCTATTGAATGGAGTTCAGATGGGAAATATATTGAAGAACAGCCCTGTGGGATTCGAGGAGATTGTTACAGCTGAGAAAACCAAGCAAATTAGTTGTTTTCCCCAACACATTTCTCTCAAAGAGCCCGTAGGCTCCTAACAATTCAATAGCTTCCATTTGGTCTTCCAACCAGCTACACACATAGAAACACATACACACATATTGTTTCATGTTCCACAGTAATCAAAATAATTTTTCAGTGTGCTTTTGATAGGTTATCTATAAGACTACATGCAGGTAAATAAAACCCAGTCTGTGTGGTGTTATCCAAAGTGCAGTGACTAGAAAATGCTCATGAGAGTCCTGTTAATGAAAACAAATGTTTTCTCCGAATATATTGCCAGATCTGCCTGACTGATTTTGATTTAATGATTCTAATTGGACGTGAGTGTCAGAGAGCATGTTTGGAATATTTAATTATCAGGCAGTAAGTGGCAGTCTAAAAATTCGATGCTGTCTTTTGTTGTTTTCTGTTGTCTGCTCTCACCTGCATCTCACATTTCTATTCTAGCCTTATCCGCAGAGATATTTCTGTGTATCGTTTCTTAATGTGGGGCATCTTTGTTTTGTGCGTGTGAATGGCAAAATCTTCAGCATTCTTATGAATGACGGCGTGTGTAGTAGTAGAAATGATTTTTTTTTTCTCCCTACAGCTACTTCCACATTATTTGGGTCACTGTGTGCAGTACACCAGCAACACATCAAAGATATCTTTAATCGTATGAGATCTGTGGTTCAACTAATAAGCCTGGGAAAGATGGATGAGCTGCGACTGTTTGTCACGGCAGCAAAATATTACACTGTCTGTACCTTCTCAGCCTTTTGATCTGATGAAAGCTTTTATCGTAGAGTACATTCCCTTTGAATTTAGGATTTTCTTTTGTAATATGCAGGTCAAGCCAAGATGACAGAAATTGGTTTGTCCCTGTTTGTACAGAAAACCTGCAGACTGATTAGGAATGAACCAACTCAGGGTGGAAAAAAAAAACCCTGTGGTCAGGGAGTGGGAGTATTAGAGGAGACTGCATTCTTGTTTTGTGTTCACCTCTTGAAGCCATGTGACAATATTTGGAAGAGAGCTCTGAGTTTTAATTTTGCGTGAATCAGACCAAAAGTTATACTCGACCCTTTAAAATACATTTTTCGGTAAACTGTTTCTGTTTGTATGATAGATATGGTGGATGATGTTTTTTTTTTTTTTTTTCCTTTTACGCAATGTTTCTTTTTCTCTTTCCTGTCCCAGGTGTATAAGGGAGAAGATACGTCGTTTCAGCTTACCGGCTTGCAGTGGAACACAGACTACCGCCTGCGAGTGTGCGTTTGCAGACGCTGTTCAGACACCTCTCAAGAAATGTTTGGTTCCTTCAGCCCCTCTGCCTATTTCTCCCCCCGTCGCTCTGACATGGTACTGCCCATGGAACCAGGCACAGTCAGTGTGCCTGGGGGTAAAGCCTTTGGCCTGGTGTCCAGTGATGAACGGTTTGCCACTCTCATCGTATTGGGAGTGGTCGCACTCTCCATCCTTACTGCCTCACTCCTGAAGCTTTTCCTTATGGAATGATAGAAAAGAGGTGATTTTACAAATGCGAAAAGCGTTAAAACTTGAGGGATATTTTTATACCCGTATTTTACACATTTATTTTTTTGGCGCCCTTTTCCCATTAGATGTTCAGTTTTTCCATTTGAATTTGTTTTTCTTCCTGTCCGTCATTTATTTTTATGTCAAAAACGTAATGCCGCAAGGGTCTTTGCTGCATCATTTTTGAAACCACAAGCAGGAGAAGTATTTTTTAGCAAATACTATTAGCACAAATATCTTTATATATTTTTATTTCTTCTTTTTTTTTTTTTTTTAGGTCAGAAAAATATATATTTTCTTCGTTGGAGCTTTATATGACATGCCTGTTTTCATCCAAGGCTTTTGAAATTTATTTAATTTTCTTTTTTTTTTTTGTTATGGTTGTGTATTATGTGTAAATACAATGGGGAAATGCGACGTCCGTTAGGTTCTTAAAAACTGAGGAACTGTAGCTCATACGAAATCACACAGTTATCAATACAAAGTGAGGGGGCCTCTAATTTGTTTGTCTAACACTTTAGTATTCATTTTAAAGAGCACGTAAAGAGACAATGCGTGATCATACTAACAGAGGAACGTATGGGAGTCTGACCCTGAACTGTTAATCTGTATGTACTTTGGATCTCCCTAGGGTAAAAATGGCATTATTACTCAAATCCCCTGTCCCTGGTACCTGAAGAACTCTTCTCTCCCCGTGTTCCTTTTATTTATCTGATCATTCAGGTCTTGGTCTTTTTTGGGGTTTGTAATTTTGGGGGGGGGGTTTTTTGCTTCTGTTTTTTTCCTTGTCCCTGTTCAGTTTAAAGATAAAGGGAAAATATCCTTGGAAATCCTTTGAAAGATCTTAGAAACAAATGACAGTTTTTGTTTGTTTTTTTTTTTTTCAGTCCAAAGAGTTTGAATGGTAACCCTGTATCTGATGACGTGAAGTCTAGAATGTATATACCTCAGGGACTCCAGGGCCAGATTTATGTTCCAGGGTAACAGTGTGAGCCCATGTCTTCTGTTTATCATCTTTTCATCATGTGTATTGTCACTTATGTCAAACATTTCATTTTAGCTTTGCTGCTTTCAGCATTTCCATTTGTTTCCAGCTTGTATTAGCTGAGGCTAAAGTATGCAGTGCACAGAAATGTTTGCTAGCTAAAATCATACTGTAACCAAAGTTAGTGAGCAAGTTATGCGTAACAGGTTTGTTTTGTTTATTTGTTTCTTTTTTTTTAACAGTTTATGTTTATTTATGCTATATTTTTGCATACAGTACTTTAAAATGCAAATCACAGTGCAATCTTTGTTTATTTATTTCTTTCAAAATCAAAAGAACTGTCATATTCAATATTTCCACATGTAGCATGTCCTTTTCCTGTTTCATTTTTTATTATTTTAATTGTTTTTTTTCCAAATGCGTGTATTGCGACATTCCCGATATCATTAACCTGTTGGTGTTTAAGATATATTTTTTATTACTTGTATCCTTTTTGTAGTCATATTTGTCAAGCTAATGGTAATTTTACAAATGCTGCAATTTACCTATTGATGCAAAAAAACATGCCATACCCTCTCCTGAACAACCAGCAAAAGGCTTTTTAGCTACTCATTGCTGTTTGTTTGGCTGATGTTAAAATGCTTCGCCTGCAAAACCCATGTGTCACCTTACCTTAGTTTCACATGTGCAGTAGCATTAAAGGCCTCCACACATTCCATTACATTTTCAATGAGAGGAATATGTGTGTGTGTGTTTGTGTGTGTGTTTGACAACTTGACACTAGATGCAAAACTTGAAGTGGAATCACTTGAAGATTTTACTATGAAAGACACTTTTCAGACTTCACCTAGTCATAGGATGACTTGACTGATCCTTTGGTGAGTTGGCAAAAACAAAAAAATCTTCAGGTTTTCAAAATGCTACTTGAAGATGATCTGTCTTTTGTTTTGTTTTGTTTTTTAAATCCCAACAGCATTGCCCCTTTTAATCAGTGTACTTGTGCATGTCAGCGTATGTTTGGAACAAGATCATTCCGCATTTTTTAGGTATAATCATGTTTCTTTTATTGTTGTAAATTGTAATCATAGGCATTATATAAAAAAAAAACTACCATATCAATTTTAATGTATAGATTTTGAAAGTACTACCCTTTGTATTTAAGATGATTATGTATCTGTAGCATATATGTAATATATTTATGCACAATAAATGTTTTAAGATTTTCCCAGATGATTTTTTTGGGCATTCTTCTCTTGCTTTAGAAATGGAATGAATTAGGACTTTTTTTTTCTCTCATTCGCTTTAATATTTAACTCACTTCAGTGTTCATTTTGTGGGTAGTGATTTGGTTATGAAACTCAAGAATAAATGTGAATACATTACTACTGATACAGTTAGTCACTCCCCAAACTTACTTTATTACTAGTTTTTCATGTAATACTAAAACAAGCACTGACGTGCATTTGACCACAGCTGTGTACCTAGAACTACTTATTCACTGTCTTTGAAGACCCTGGAGACAGTAAGTATTATGAAAGTATCATGCTTATCCAGATACAGGAAATGGGACATTTTTTTGGTTTGTTTGTTTATTTATTCATTTATACGTTCACTTATTTTAGAGGAGAAAAATCTCACAGAGCTAAAATTATTCACTCTATGATAATCTCTCTCTCTCTCTCTCTGTAAATATAATCAGAAATAAGTGGAGCCTCTTTGTGACTCGAGAAAGTTCATATCTCGTTAGAATTTTGCCATTAACCAATTGCGTCATGTGCTTGATTTAGCTGCCTCTAATTTTATAGGGATTATTACTGAGATATTGGAAGCATAACATTTTTTGAAAATATCAGAGAATTCTTTTAGACTGAAGACCAATATTAAAAAAATGGAAAAAATGCAAAATTTAAGCAGCATGTTTATTAAAATACCTGGGTACCATTGTGTGTTTTATTTTTAGAAAGTGGGACATTTTTAGACATATTTAAATTGTTTAACACATATCAAACTTGAAGGGACATACAGTGTTGTTCAGTGTGTGTACATTTACAGATTTAACAATGGGTATGCTTTCACAAATGCTCTCCTTTAATTGAAGGAGATTTACAGTGGAGTAAACAAATCTGTAGAGTTTCTCAGCACAAGCAAGAACGCCACTTTGGTACATCATAAAAAGATCTGCAAATTTCATAGATTTTTCTACACAACAGGTTACAGCTTCCAGCATATGCTTGGCAATGTGCCACTGCGTTTACTTTACATATCTTTATTTACAGATGAGAAATTAACCAATTATATTGACATCACCAACTGATCAGTTCACAAAACGACTTAACTGGTTTCCTCAAGGTTTTTTTTTTTTTTCAATGTACAAGCTGCAATTGTAAGAGCACTTTGCTGAAACACGCTGAACACTGATACAAGCAGAACAAAGCATGCTCATTCACTGTGCACATCCATTACAGTAAGACATTTTGTCACCTAGCACAATTGTTTTCCCCTCCACTCAGGGAACAATATACAGTGCTTACATCTACAGTGTTCACTTTGTCTTCCAGTACTTAAAACAGTTTAAGGCATTTTCGTGTTGAATGCATACAGACAATACACATGACTGACTGTGAGTTTCAGTTCCCCCGTTACTGCATTATGTTTCTTTTTGCAATACACTGTGTAACGTGGAAAAATAAAAACTTTATGGGTTTTACAGGGGTCTGAGAAAATGAGTATTTTATATAGATTTGTTATTTGTGTATTTGATTCTTGTGTTCCTGTCTTTCATTTTGGGAAATACAATATTTGGCACTACATTAAAAATGGACACAAATCAATGTGCCGTGTGAGACAGCCATGAGGCACAGGTATATAAAACTACTGAAATCAAATTCATCAGTACATATTCATTTATTACAGATCTGCTACATTCATCAGCCGCTAAATTTGAATCTCGCATCTTTTAAATGTCCCCATAGAATTTTGAAGTAAAATCATTATGGAGACAAACTAGTGTCCATACATTCTTTTAGTTGGTGTCTGGGGGCAAGTGAGTTGTACGTGTGTGTAACGGAGGTAGGTAATTGTCCCAACCATGAAGTCTGAGTTTCCTCAGAAAATTAAGTCCTTATAAATTAAAATGATAAATGGTTGGTATATTCTGACACACACGCAGTGGTGTTCACATTTTTGTACATTTGGGCTACAATGCAAATGCCCTCGATTCGATTTCAGAGTTTACTGCTCGACGTTCTCCTTCTGTCTAAATCAGACTGCGTAAGCGCAGAGATGAGCTTGGATCCATTTTTGTCCTCCTTTACTCTGAAATGAATAGCGTGTGATGTGACATGACCAACTGCGAACACCTCAAAAAACAACAGTTGTCATATCACAATTACAAGCAGACGGCTCATTATGTCTGTTTTTTTCCCTCTCTTTTTCTCACGTGTTAGAGTCATTCCACCCAAGGAAGCTCTCCGCGTTCACAATTGCTGACATTGACCGTCCAGTTACTCTTCTTACACCAAAAAGTTTGCAGGCCGTGATCCTATACTTCTTTGACATAATGTTATAAAGGATTGGATTGATTGCGGCACTGAGGTAGAACAGTACAAACGAAACCAGGTTACAGTATTCGCTGATTTTAGAGATAAAAGGAGAATTTGCTTCCGATGATTTGGATATCAGATAGCGCCCCACATGAAAAGGGAGCCAGCAGAGAACAAACGCAAGTACAACGACAGCTGCCAAAGGGACAAGAGAGACAAAGCATTAGGCTACATTTCACAGAAAACACTCATTTGGACAAATCAGAGGACATAAATTACATAGAAATAGTTTGGATGAATCGGAAGACATGGGTGGCATAAACAATTGAAAAGGTTCTATATGTGGAATCCATTAAAAGGGTTCCAATCTATTAAAAACTAACACATAAACCGTAAATTTAAAGTCGAAGATTGCTGTAAATTAAAGGGGGCGAACCATTTGGTCATTCACTTGATAATGCTGCAGTTTTTTACAGGACAAGTTACTCTGAAGGCAGTTTATGAATGAAGTTACGCTGACTGTCCTCACCATCCGTTATACACTTGAAAAGGCTACAATAATTCCAGAAACTGCAGAAATGGCATAATTCGCAGTGAATTAAGTAACAAAGAATTGTGAGAAATCATGGCACTTACCTAACATTTTCACGGTCTGTTTATTATTCTTTTCTCGACTGTTTGGTCCAATTCGATCCCTCTTTCTCCTCCACAGTCTTCTGCCTATAAGGCTGTAGAGGACTGTTAAACACAATACAGGAAGAAAGAAAAAGACACTAGAGACCCAGACCATAATAGTAAGCAGTCCGGATCGGATGGCATATTCAGTCGCCTTGCACTCGTTTGTCTCCCACGGATTTGTGCCATTCTCGTGCTCCACACCTACCAAAATGAAAATAGGTCCTGCGCAACAGAGTGCCACTATCCATAGGAACAAAATGACACCCTTCACCCGCCTTCTGGTTACGACAACTTTGGCCCTGAGTGGAAAACAGATGGCAAAGTATCTCTCCACACTCAATGCGGTTATATTAAGAATAGTTGAGTAAGTGCAGCTTTCGCTCACGAACTGAAACAGTTTACACAGCTGATCTCCGAAATTCCATGGTCTGTAGCGCCAGAACCTATAGAGGTCTAGGGGCATGCACAGGAAAATGAGGAGATCTGAGAGAGCCATGCTACATAGGTATAAGTTGGTGGTCGTTCGCATATCTTTATATTTAGTAACTACCAGAATGGTCATTAAATTCCCGGTGATGCCCACGAGGAATAGGAAAATGCATATCACTGTTATCCCAGTCAGTATGCGCACAGGGTAGAGATGAACTGGGTATTCGAAATCCCCACCGGTTGCGTTCTCATAATTCTCTTCCTCACATAATGGGATGCTTTGAGGACAATTAGACAGGTTCGTCCAATTGGTCATTGTGCCGGACTTTTCAGAAAGCTCTCACGCAATTAGAAGGGCTTCATTATGCCCTAAACTCCATTCTCCAGCCATTTCAGGAAAGTCCGTAATTGTTGGATATTCGGATGTTGGCTCATAGTTCTTAAAATCATTTGGAGGCTATTCCAGCTTCGTTTAAACTGAGATCGTTAGCAATCATCTTGTCGAAACAAAAAATAGGTTCTTTCTTGCTGAAAACTTCAAAAAATCATCCAAAACCTCCATGTCAACTTGAATTCCAGCTTATTTTGTGCATTGTGTTTATACTCCATCATAGAATTAAATGAATTAAAAAATAGTTACAAGCCTAGCAAAATATAAGTGACTTAAACTTTTAAAGCATATTTGTTCTCAAATCCCCTGTAAGTGGATGTTTTCGAGAACTGTATTTACTGCGCAATGAGGCATCTTGAGCCTGATGCAAGGGGTCGCATGGATACAATGCAATGCCCACACATGCGCACAACAGCTACCACTTAAGGTGATGCTTTTTCTTATGGGTTAAATTTTCGAAGCGAAAGCAACGCTGAGTGTCCAGTTGTGAGTGTTCCAACCATGCGGTTCCAATGCATGTAATTACTTTGTACTCATACTGGAAAAGCAGGGGTTTCAAATGCATACTGAAAACTAAATCCAAATCGTGAATTGCTCATTACAAAATGAGAAAAACACTGTTAATTCCAACTGTAATGCAATGTTAACCTACACTCCCTGAAAAAAATGATTAATATTCAATCATTTCAAATCAGTCAAGATGCCACTGTTTTATTTTTAATGTCTTACTACACAACCAATACGTAAAGCTCCACAAGAAGCCTTACGTGTGGGCATCACAAATATGGACTGCAGACCCTCTGCCATCTGGTGGTGTGGCGAAATTACGCCATATTTATCCATGCAAATAGAATCTTACAAGTTTCCAACACGGAAATATCCTTGGGTACTTTGAATATGTGCAAATCTTCAAACCATAATCTATTTGAGGCTACGGTAGTTTAGGCTACACAAATGAACTTACTGAAAGACAAGAGGGTGAAGCGGTGTATTAGAAACTAGGAAAGTCTAGCTTCCAGCGACGAACTTTTGGTTATTGGCTATGATATAGTACTGGTATCATCCAAAGGCTGATGTCATATACACATTATAAGTAACACTGTCCTCCTCTACGACACTTAAAAAAATTGGTAATTCAGAATCAAGGTTGAAGATGCTCTTTTGCTGAAAATAAAACTGTGCATGTCACGTGCAGCTGTGTGTATCTGTCACACCATGAGCGTCTTTGTGTGTGTATGTACAAAACCAATCACAACCACAACAACATACCTTAACATAAGTTTCACAACATCTTAAAAGTTCCCCAAACCACCCTTTAAACTCCAGCATTTGAACACCGTGGCAAAAGAAAAGGCCATGTAACCACCGGACTACATTGTGACAGGCTGAAATATGAGCATGCCATTTTATTTCCCAAATGTGCCGTTTTTCAATTAAAAGCCAAGCAGTAAAATGAAATCATTGGCCCCAAATTCAGTCGAATACTTCTAATGGTATTGTTTCTTTCCACCACTGGCTACAGGACGCATTGACCAAGAGACTGATTCTGGTATAAACCATTTAATCATAGAATGAATAGTCACGGTGTGAAATTTTTGCTTACAGTTTAGACTGCTAGACCTATTTTTCTGATTTGTGATCCTTTGCCTTTCTATAAAAATTGTAATATTGGGAAATGTCATTTTCCACAACAATCATGAAGTAGAAGGAGTGGGAGATGGAGCCACACTAATATATTTATCTGGATAACATTCGACTGGATCCTAAAATAAAATAGTCTGAAAAAGAAAAATTCCTAAATAGTTAAATCCCAAAATCCTTAAAATGAGAAACAACTGGACAATACACTGATTTCATAACTCTTATGTATTCGCAGTGACTATGATTATTAGGTGAAATGGGATTTGGACCAAATGATACAAAAACATATCAGATCGACTTTCATCTGCTTAACATGCACATACATACAAACCAACCTAGGGATGTCAAGAATTTCCAATCTTTAAAAAATGCCAAATGCTGCAACATGTCTGTTTCGACCTGTAGCATAAAAAGAGGGTGCACTTGTTATTGTGCTTGCAAATTGAATGCCCACAGCCTATCAGTTTAGGAAAACAGGTTAAACCAAGGTTATGGCAAGTTGAAGCAAAACTAACATGAGGTGCTCTCAGAAGCTTGTTGGCTACCTCTTGTCGGTAGAGAATAATACATTACTGTAGCACGTTCAATAAATTCTTGCCTTTTCATCTAAACAATGAAGTGCGATAACACTCGAAGTATTTACGCACAGGAAGTCTAGTAGTGTAGCCGGTCCTACTATCCTCTAGAGCACAGAAGATTCGTGTTGTTCACGTAGGTCTTCGTCAAACGGCTGGCAATGTCTTAAAACGCACAATTTTATTTGTTTTTCTTGCGCTTACCGCGACAGCAAAATCCAAAGTTGGATCAGTCACGTTTCAGTGTTGTTTTGACTTGCACTTAACCCATCCACCACACGATGGGGTAATGGGCTTTCCTCTGACTTTACCATCAGCATCCTGACTTTTCATTCGAAGGGTTAAACTACGCGACACATGTAGAGGTATGATACAATGAAAGATATATATTTGAGATATTATATTCATGATATATAGGCTTAATCATAATATATACTATTATATATATGATTATATTTATATATATTATAAATTATATAAAATAATTCCATCATTTTCGCGAAAATAGATCACTCACGTTTTCATCCTGTGCATTGTAAAATTAGAATGGACCAGTGTGTCGCTTAGATCAGTCAGTGAATTTTCCATTTGGAAACTAAGTTGACTTGGCAGAAAAATGCTGCCCGACTTGATTACACGACCGAGGAGTGACGGGAATGTCGGGCTGCTCTGGACTGTATGAAGCTATCTTACTGTGTTCAAAGTGGCCAGAAGTCTTGGTTTTAAATAAATTAATTCTCTCAGATGAGTACTGACCGAGCCATCACTTGACTACATATAGAGTGAACTAGGTCATACTGAGAGAAAGCCTCATTAGTTGAGATAACAGGACGCCCAGTCGAAACAAAGTTGCATTTAGTCATGATAAGGATTTGGTGTTAATCCGTATCTTTCGCTTATGTTTCACAATCCATGAGTTGTCATAACATAACACCACTACACGTTACATTTTGGCATCCACAGAAACATCTAATTGTTGTGAGGTTCTGGTACAGAGTGATGCTGATCCACGACATCAACATGATGTCGTAAAATGAACCTAACTAACAAATAAATCAAGCTGCTGAAGGGACAAACTGGACCGAAAGTATGATCCGCATTAGAAGAGTGCAGGGGGAGGAGACGCACATCAATAGCAACCGTTTACCCTAAGCAGCAGAATAAACATTTATTTACTATAGATTTAACAGCGATAGCCTACCGTTGCCATATAGAGGATAGGACGAACACAGTTCCCGCTGCTAAACAAATGAATGGTGCGTTTTTTTACGTTGGCGTTTGGCAGGTAGGGGAAAAGCAAATTACTATGCACACTGTAATAGGGCGGGCCCTCGTGAGGAAGCCGAGTGGGGAGTAGAGCAATGTTCTGTGGCATGCACGCAGCGAAGTCAGGAAAGGCCAGCCAAGCGACAATCCCTTGAGGTCGTCTCTCTCGAATAGCCTACCTGAGGTATGTTTTTTTTTGTCCTTTTTAATGACAGATTACTGATTTCACCAGCCGTCGTAGTATAGTCGGAAGTAAATTCTCTAAGTTTTTAATACATGTGCCGGGCAGTTCGACGCATACATCCTCCGGGGGTACTTAAACCTCCTTACGGTGCATCCCCTGTAGCGTATGAAGATCTGTATTGGACAACTGCGTCAAATTGTACGAGCTTCATGATGAGTCACAACTTGTTACTGTAGTGGTACTTTTACCCCCTTGGTTGTATTTGCTTATAACGAAACAATCGTTCAAATTTAGTATCGGAAAAACACTGCAAATATACACAAAGTGACGATTTTCCAAACTAGAATGTGAAATAGCTGGGCTCTTTCAGTATGTTACTTAAGCCACTTCAGGTGAGCAACCTGCTGTTCCAGCATAGCCGCTTTAATCGGCGTTGTAAAGGATGTGGCGTGATGATTGACAGATTTAACTAAAGATGACACCCAACAGATGTTCTCATTTTTGTTTTCCTCGTCTCTCACTCAGATCGCATACGACAGGTAAAATGCGTGAAACAATGCTGGACTATGTGTTTCATGTTAATGTTTATGTTAAATGTAGGCCAGCTGTGTGGACATTTTGACTCGGACTGTATTGCTGTATAATCATTTGTGTTTGGGTGGAGTGTAGTTCTTCGTTTGATAAGAGGAATATCTCTCAAAACCGCCGCGTGGTGTTTTCAGAAACACCACAGTAGATGAATAGCCTACTAAATGAGCAAGTTTAATTGAATATTCCTTTCAATTGTTCTTTTTTTTTTCTCTTATCATTTTTATTATTTTCAATTTCTCTTCGTATGAGTTCCTCAGATACATAGTGGTTGGCTTCCTTGGTATCTGGTAACTTGGTAAACACTGAATGGGAGTGTTAGGTTGACTTAGTGGGCTGTGGTTTATGTGTGTTTATGGTTAGTTGTGTAGTGTTTAGTTGTGTTTAGCCCTTTGTCCATCCTCACGAGGCTATGTTATGAGTAGAGATTCTGCTAATATTCTCGAGAATCCCATCTGCTCAGGTGTGGTGATCTCTGCCCATTAGCAGCCTGCTGTTCCTGAAAACGTGTAGGCAGTCAGGTGTGTCATCAAATTATGGCTCGTTACAGAGCAATGATACATGTGCTCGCATGAACACTAATACACACCCACACACACATTCACACAGATAGAGTGTCTGTTTCAGCATTTAGAATAAAGTTTGATAGTGTTCTTATAGGTTGAACTGAGTATATGATGAGAAAATGTCAAGAATTCACCTTATGGTTTGTGGCCGCAGGGCTTGCTTGGTGGCATAGTTTTTTTGTCCATGCTAGAGATATAGCTGTTTTCTTGCTGCCCCAGTGAAAGAATTTGAGATCATGAGATTTCAGTTTGTCCTGAAGAACTCAAACATTGACTAATTGGCAGTTAGAGCTTGACGTACACAGTGCCTCTTGTTTGCTGGTTAAAGTTTTGTGGCGTGAGTAATATGTGTCAAGTAGTGCCAGTTGCTGTTTTCTGGTTATTACAGTTAGCCTTTCTCGCTAATATTGTTAATGTTCTCTTTTGAGTGCTTCCCAGTGCATTTGCCATGCCTTTGAGAAGTGGTTGGCTTATAAATGTTTTTATTATGTTAGAAGATGTTGAAATTTTTAACTGGACGCTTTAACCGAAAAAGAGGAAGCTGGTCTTGTGGTCAGAGAAAAAATTTGTAGCTTTCATGCTGAGCATCAGGAAGCAGTGCAGCAAGTGAAAATGCATCACTTGCCCTCAGGGTCAAATTGTGTGTCTGTGTTTTGTTTTTAATCACGCTTGTACGGGGCTTTAAAGTATGCAGTATATGAAAGTGTTTTTGCAGTAGAGAAAGTCAGACATGCATATACTTTAAATAACTGAGGTACAGATGTTAATTCTTTTTCTTTGTCAACCATTCAGTTTGTATGTGGAAAGGGCAGTAAAGTAGTCTGTCTGTCCATCTCTCTCTCTCTCGCTCTCTCTCTCTCGCTCTCTCACTCACACTCTCTCTCTCTCTCTGTGTGTGTGTGTGTGTGTGTGTGTGTAAAAGTGATCTTGTCAATGTTCATGCTCTTATCTGTATCTCCCATAATAAACTGCAGCAGGTAGGCAGATATCAGGCCATCTGCACTCTACTGTGTGCACTTAAAAAGCTTTCAGGAAGCCAAGAGCATGATTCTTTCATTCTTATTGAGGATTTCACTCTAAGAATGCAGACATCTTCCTCTCGGATGCAAGGCAGCAGTCATGATCAAAGTCATGTGACCCTTGGGTTCGCCCTTCTGTGTCCCACAGTACAGCATAAGCCTGTCAGTATCTGTCTTTGCACATTGATCTTCACTAGCTCTGTGGGTCAAAAGATGAAAAAACTGAATAAACTTATCTGACCATATAAGTCTAATCACACGAGACTCTGATTTGATAATGTTAAAATATTAATGTGATGCATTACATTCTATTACATTTATTCAGTTTGCAGATGCTTTTAGTAGATTCTTTTAGGAAGTGATTTCCCTGTAAGGCGAAATCCAAACCAAGCATGTTGCCGTGCTTGGTTTGTTTTACACCTCACTTTGAAGATCCATTTTTTTTTGTTGTTTTTTTTTTTTTTTTTGCTGTTTTACCTTAGTGAGTGTGACGTTTACAGCTGCTGGCTTATCTGGCTTATTAGGAAACAGTCTTTGTCAACAAAATGCAACTCTGTTGTGAAACCAGTAATGACTGTGTTTGGTTGGAGACATGGTGTTCGTTCACTCATAAGTGCTGTGTGCGACCGTCATCACTAGATGGCGCTAGATTACGCATTTCCTCTCATGCTTGTCAAGACTTAAAAAAGGTGGTCATGCATTTGCTTCCCACGCCAAATTCACCCCAGAAACACTCAGCGTCCAAGTAACCTTGGATCACTTGTTTTCCGAAGGCATCCGTTTTCTTTCCCTCCTAATGATGCCTGTGATATGACTGTTTTGAGATGGCTGAGAGATTGGTTTCTCATTACCCTTCACTGTTAATATATCATTGAAATGTTTAATTAATGCTGTACGGAATACGAGTGGAAGAGTGGATTCTTCATTTGTGTCGATCACCTCAGAGAAAAGATTATGGCTGAGAAGGAGAGAACTGGCTGGATCTCTGTAAAATGCTGTCCCTAAGTGACCGGCTCATAAAGTAAGGTGGAGAAATGTTTTATCAGATTAGCGTTATTAATATGTCATCATGCAAAGCGGGTAATATCCTCTCTGAAAGATGAAGGGTTTAGGTATTAATATCAAAGTATATACAGACGTAGATGTGAATGAAAACCACGCCGTTTTTATCTGGTAAATTTCATCACTATACTTCATCACCTCATCACTTTTACCCTGTGCATTGATCAGATCTTAATAATTACTATCAGTAGTTTTGGCTTTTTGCGAAAAAAGGGCACCAGCATAATCGGCGGAAGGACATGCAGAAGCCAGATTTCCTTTTTTTTTTTTTTCTTTTGTCAAACTTTCAGTTGTAGGAGGAAAAACCGTCAAGTCTGTACTTGTCTTTGGCTGCAGGTATGGCATGTGCGACCTGTTAAAATGCATCTCTAAAAAAAAAAAACGGTCTGCTTCATTCAGTCAGGTTACATCATCTCAGCAGGAGGCTTCATCATCTTATTTCCCATGGTCCGCCATTAAGAAAAGCCATAACCATTCTTTTCAAATGACATCTCTCTTCTGTGTATATCTGGGTGTGTGGGAGTGTTTATAGGGGGGGAAATTGGATTGTCCGTCATATCTGAATTTCATGAGCTGTTTATCCGGGGGGGGGGGGGGGGGGGGGTGGTGACTCTAGTTTGGCTCACTGGTTTGCCTTTTTGCTTGTGATACATTGTATAGTTTTGCATTACTCTGAGAAACTGTACTGGTAATATATTACAAGGACCACAGTGCCAAAGTAATATGTATTCAGGAGAGGAAAACATGGATGAAAATGGACTGGAAGAGGAAGGTGGGTATAAACAATGTGAGTGTGTCGCAGACAGAAAAAGAAAGAGAGAAGACATGCGGTCAGACCATAAATTGGACAATTGACCAGAGTGTCCAGAGTGTATCAGATACAGCCTTGAACCCCAGTTTTTAAATTTCGACTCAGACTTCCTCTTTCCAGTGCAGTAGATGCAGTGAACTAGAAATGTCTCTCATTTTGGGTTAATGCGAGACTTCCCCTAAGAATCGGATTGGTTGAAGTGTAAGATTGACAGGATATATCAGCTGTGTAATAATTAGAACCTCACTCCTCCTCCACCCTCATGTGACTGCCGAGACTCAGCCCTTTTTGCCTCTCCTGGCATTAACAACCACACACACACACACACACACGCACGCACTCTCAGTCACTGTGAGAACAGCATGCACAGTTTTTCATAGGATCTGGATGTTTTTCGTGTTTATCTGACTGGTGAGAAAAAGAACGGAAACAAGGGAACAGACATCATGGGGTCCTGTTGCCTTTTGGGGTGGCAGGTGAGTAAGCCCTTTCCCTGTTTTTGGTTATTTGTCCTTTTTTTTTTTTTTTGCATCAGTATGGCGCCTAATTATTCCCTCTCAGGGGGCATGTGGGGTAGTTGGTAAATGTAGACATTGGTGTTACAGTGGGTCAGTGTCTTATCATTTTTGATTTGTTACCATTTTTGCTCTGTACTCATCACATGTGTTATGTAAGTGGGAGAGTGACTTTGTGGATCAAGTAAAGTATCCAAGGAAGAAAGATGTAGAAGAAAGATGGAAGTAAAATGAAGTCTGTGTGTGTGTGTCTATTTCCATCCTTGTTCAGAGAGAAATGTGAAAATAACTTGCCACTGTGTACCGCAGTTGTCACTTTTGGAAACTTGTGTATCTGCGGGTTTCGTATATTTGAGACTCGTACTCTTTCTGTGAAAGCAGTGAATGGAAAATAATCAGGGAGGCTTTGCGAAATTTGCTAATCCTTAGTGTGAGGATTAGTGGTCGAAATGGAATCATTTTATGGTTTTGTTCCCGTTTGAGAACGTGGACCGTGTGTGCGTGCATGCGTGTGTGTGTGCATAGTGTGTGTTTGTGTGGGCAGATAGGTGCGTATACTCTGTAAACTCAATACTTAGGCACCTGGTGAGCGGTGGTTCTATTTGTACCCAATTAGAGTGAGTGCTCCCTGGTCATTGTTGGCACCCTGTCCCTCTAACAGTGCCAATGTCTAATGGGATTTGTGAGGGGGAGCTGTCATGTTTTAAAGTCCCCAAAAAAGCAGGGGACTCCCTTTCTCTTGAAAAAAGTCTTTGGTGTCTGTGGTCACATCTGCTGGTCCTGTTGCCCCGATAAGAAAACAAAACACAACGAAACAAAGAACCAAAAACAAACACACAAAAACCCCCCAGAACCCTGACTAATTTCACACCATACTTTTTAACGATACGTCAGTCCTGGGATTAGGTAGAGGATCTCATCAGATTATGGAAATTTGGTTGCATATGTGTGATGATATATGACAGTATCATCTCTCTCGCTGTTTCTCTCTCTTTCCCAACCTTCTCCACATCAATCGTCAGCTCACGTTCATGATCACTGGTTTATGTGTAAGACAAGACCAGTGGGTTGCTTAACCACTGAGAGGCAGTGAACATGCAGGAGTACCTGTTTGACCAGAGCTGTTTTGTATTATCTGTTAGTGTGATACTGTGTGAACTTGAATAAATGAACCCTGTCAGATTCCATTTTTCCCCTTGCTCACAGCTCAGTCAAAGTGGCAAAAATCTCCCCGGGCTGTTTTAGCATGTCTGCCAGATTTAAACTTGACTGGATGTGTTTGACGAAGGACAGTGGAAGAATGCAGCAAAGCAGCAGGTCGTTACCCTTCTGAGCGTAAATATGGTGTTAGTATAAACAAAGACGCATTTCGGCCTTGGCCTGAGACTGAACTGCGAGAACAGGATAACTTCTGAGGTTTAGCTTACAGAGAAAAACTCAGGGCATGACTGTGATTCACCTCCACAGACTAATTATTCCCCGCTCCCTCTCTTCTGTTTTTCTTAGCTGACTTTAACCACTGCACCGTCGTAAATGCAGGTGTGGTTTACTCAAACAAAACGGACTGCTTTAACAAAAAAGAGGAATGTCTGCCTTTTTTGCCTAATTAAACACAACACTGTGTAAGATTGTATGTATTAACTAAAGTGACAAAGACGTATTGTTTTGGGGTTTTTTCTGTTTGTATAGCGCAGAGAAAAATGTAGGAAACATTGTATATGTGAAGGAATGCTAACGGATGAGAGTACCTGAGCATCTAGTATCTCAAGCATGCTTTTACACCTAGGTGTCCAGGCATGCCAACGTTCACTTCGTCACGTATTAACGACCATATGTATAAATGCAGAAAGATGATATTTAGCCTCTTTGTATTAGAAAACGTATATGCTAAAATGAAAATGTCTAAATGAATAAATATCGGAAATATTTGTTTGTCAAAGGGGTGTGTGTTGTGAGCGTGTATTCTATGGAAGGAGAGCCGCGGAACCCAGATAAAGATGGATTTGCATGCAGTGTAAGTTCCAATTTGATAAATGAATGAGGGCTTTCATAAAAAGTGTTCTCTTCTCTTGCAGAGCAACCACAGGTCCCTAGAAGGTTTTCGGGAAACTATAAGGGTTGTATGAAATATCGCTAAGCTCTGAAAGAGACCGCCTTATCGACTATTTAAAAGATCGAAAGAACAGCTCGACAGCATGCCATGTAATCATATTCGTACCAGATTTGTGGTCACGTGCTATCATGAGACCATGAGAGATTGATCTTTTGACTTCACCTTCAACTGGGATCTGTTATCGTCTGCTTGGGTAAGTTGTTCCCAAACTGGGTTGCAACTCGATGCTGCTTCTGGATTACACGGCTAAATTACTCCCCCGTGGTGTAGAATTGTGCCCATGTGGTACAGTTTGGCCTGGGAGCCTTTAATGGGAACCCAAAAGTGGCCAGCTTTTTAATTGAGAGGTGTGACTGAATTAGCTAGTGAAAAATCTTTCATTTCACAGTCACCCAGATTTGTGCGGGGACTTTTATTGGCAGTGCTCTGTAGTTTACGTCTGCAGGGTTTCGGCTCCACGCCCCCCTCTTGAAAGCGACTCACCCAGCGGTACACAACATCCGCACTGGTCTCTGGTCTAAAGCACAGGCATGACCACATAGGGTTTCCTGACAAAAGCTCTCTGTAGTTCGGAAAATCCTCAAAGAAAAAGAACCTCATTTGCAATGAATCATCAACTCGTCAATAGTCTTGCTAAGAACCCCAACTCAAGTTTTTCTCTGTTTAGGAGCAAATATTTAAGGAGCTAAAGTTGAAGGAGCCACTATAAAGCTTTATATTTACCAGCCCTATGACAGCAGTGTTCAAAGTAAACCCAGCAAAAAATGTGGTTGAACCACATACGTCCCCAGCATTACTCAGTGTGGACATGCTTGATTGCATGTTTGTTGTCATGGAGACTCCTCCTTCGCCTTTGGCAGGCTTTCCTTTACAGCGCTGCGTTAACAGAAACAGTGTCTATTTTTGCATCCTCCCTAATCTTTATTTGATGTCAAATAATGGTAATCTTGGAATGAGTTTTCACTGATGTGTTGTTGTCGAGCATTCTCTTCATTTCTGCCTCACAATGTACACGGCAGCAAATGTGTGTGGTTTTTTGGGGGTGGGGGTGGGGATGGAGGGGGGGGGGGGGCTTGCTTCTTTTATTATTAGATGTGAGACTGGTCACATGGATGCAACTTGCACACCCTGTCTTTGCTTGATTTCCTGTACAGTTCCTGCACTTCCTGAAGTGAGACATGACATTTATTTTATTCTGCTCACTCTTTTTTTTTTGTACTGTCTCTAACTTTATGTCTCTGGTAATGAGTCAGTAAGAGGTGCGGTGACTGCTCACCGATTAATCTGGGGGAGATCTGAAGTGATGGTAGTTTTGATTAAATTTGACACAGTAACAAGCTGGAACGGTGCCTGTTCTTTTTTACCATGGAGACAGTGGCTACAGCACAGCAGGATACAACATCAGCTGTGGTGATATAATCAATCCATGTGCTTCACACACACACACACACGTACACACACACACGCACACACCTGCTCACAAACCTCGTCTTTATTCTGACATGAACCCTTTCTAAGTGTAAGCTCTTCACTGGGGTTTGAAGGGACATTAAACAAACATGGGATTATGTCTGGATTAAATTAAACCATTTTTACTTTTTATGTAACACATCAGTAGGCATCATTTTTTATTGCAATACTTGGCTGTTTTGATGTGAATGAGCGGGAAGATTTTTTAAATCATG
Organism: Chanos chanos; assembly: GCF_902362185.1. NCBI lineage: Eukaryota > Metazoa > Chordata > Actinopteri > Gonorynchiformes > Chanidae > Chanos > Chanos chanos. The sequence goes on along the minus strand of NC_044497.1, from coordinate 11,847,231 downwards.
TGCAGTGTAGACATGTCCTTCACGCATCTTTCTCTGTAGCTGTGACACAAAGGTAAACATGTAGGTCTTATGTATCCTGTGTCCTTGTGAAAAGGAACCTGTGCATCTGTCTGGTCTATATTCCACATTAGACAAATGGTTTAGTTGTTTGTGCTGTTTGAATGAGTATCTATGTTTGTTTTTGGTTCAGGCAACATGATCTCTTCTTACAACATAACCAGTCGCTTTTTTTTTTTTCCTTTAACCAAACCACCATCCTTTTCATTCATCCACTCCATCACGTATTTATCATTTTAGCGTATGCTGATATGTCCTTCATCTGAATGGTGAAGAAAGAATGGTGATGTTTGCTTGATATTTAAAGTATGATCTGATAGCGGAAGACTATGCCGTCCCGTACAAAAGGGGCATTCCATTTTCTCGTCAGAGCCATTCAGACAGAACTGTAAAGGGGAACAGGATGAGCAGGTCTGGAAATCCTAGTCCTCCATTTCACCCTTTTTCTCTTGAGTCATTCAGCTCTTCTTTCTCCCTTCATATGACGCATTTGCTTCTTCTCTCACCGCCTCCGTGTCTTTGGAGGAGTGAGCGGATTAAGCTTTTGTCTTTTCTACCCCTGTGACCATGGATATATCACGAGACAAAATTAACCAGCAGTTCTCAAAACAGCACCAACACTATCAGTGCGCTGTCTTGTCTCGGATAACCTTTCACCCACTTCTTCTGAGATGAAAAAACAAAAGTTTGGGAAGCTATTGTTGTTGGGGTTGTCTTACTTTGTGTAGCACACTGTTGTATCATCGGCTGTGTTGTGTTGTGTTGTGTTGCGTTCGTAGGAAAGCCCTGGCCGGCAGGCTGAGTGTTAGCCATGCTGCGCAATCCAGATCCCACAGCCAGTACCCTGCATCTGGTCGCCTCTGACATGACCGATATCATGGAAAAGCTAGACACGCGAGAACTCGACATCGGAGACGGCGAGGAGGAGCTCGACGGCTATGATGCCAACAATCCGAGTAAGAACAAGTTAACCGGCTGAACTTTAACACTTGGTGTTTGTTGCGGTTGTGTACAGTCATTGTTTTCAACATGTGTTTGGAATCACTGACACAGACAATGTGTAATTTCGTTTTGCTAATGAACATCACCGATAAATATGAAAACATCAAGCAAGTTCACGTGAAGTTTGCCTTATGGGTTAATTGTGTTTGTGATCTGTTTTACTAGATTGGGCTGTACTAATCTGGTTTTCTGAATATGTTTGCAGACTTGCGTATCCCCTTCTCTGCTGTGTATGAAACAAAAGGCTTCAAAGAGTCAGACGCAAGAGTCTTCATCTCTAGGGTGGTTCCAATCACTGCTAAAATTATGGATGTGGAGCGTTTCACATCCGCCCAGGACCGCTTCAACATCACCACGCAGAGGAGTGTCTCAAAGGTCAGAGTTACATACAGTATACTTTCCCATACCTTTACAGAGTTAATATACCATATACTTTCCCATACCTTTATAGAGTTAATATACCATATACTTTCCCATACCTTTATAGAGTTAATATACCATATACTTTCCCATACCTTTACAGAGTTAATATACCATATACTTTCCCATACCTTTACAGCGTTAATATACAGTATACTATCACATACCTTTACAGAGTTAATATACAGTATACTATCACATACCTTTACAGAGTTAATATACAGTATACTTTCCCATACCTTTATAGAGTTAATATACAGTATACTTTCCCATACCTTCATAGAGTATACAGTATACTTTCCCATACCTTTATAGAATTAATATACAGTATACTTTCACATACCTTTACAGAGTTAATGGACGTTGCCATGGAGATGCAGTCTTGTAATCTTTGTTTCAGAATTTTATTTGTGAACTCATTTACCTCTCAGTCGTGAACAGTGCTTTCTTAATAAAGAAATGGAATAGTTCCCAGCTGTGGCACATTTGCTGTCTGTGGGAGGGAGTCCAAAAAGCCACAGTTGGCTGCATTCCCTCTGGTGGGTGAGACACAAAGCTCATACCACTTACCACTCATTCAGATTGCTTTGCAATGCGCTGCCAATCTATAAAGTTTGGGAAGGAATAAAAATGAATAGCAATTTTATGTAAATGCATACCCTTGCATGGCAGTGCTGTATAACCCATGGGCGGGATGCAGTGGCTGGCTCCATATGTATTGGGTGAGAACAGTGCAGGTCTCCACCCTCCCAAGCTGGCTGGGGTGTGACGGGGTGGGGGGGGGTGCTTATGAGCATGAGTCATTGGCCTGTCTAAAGTGGGAGAAAATGTGGAAATGAAGACAACATAAGAATCATGTAACACAAGTGAGCGAGAGAACTGATGATGTTTGTTTGCTCTTACCCTCAGGTGCTTCCTGCTGTCTTTAAAATAGAGATGAAACATGGGAATTTCACTTGGGTGGTGAAGAAAAAAGAAAAACACTTCATGGAGCTCCACAGAGAGCTCCGCACATACAAGACCTTTATGAGAATCCCCCTGCCCACCCGCAGGTACCCTGACTCCATCCAAATCATTAATCTCCATCAACCAGTTGACCTTCTCCACCGTAATTATTAGCTGTGTAGTCTGTGTTTGTCTCCCCTCAACCTTTTTTTTTAATCTCTGTTTTTCTTCCTCAGTCACACAGTGCGAAGGCAAACTATGAGCGGAAACCTAGAACGCCAGATGCCTTCTCTACCTCGTGGAGGTGGAGACGAACTGGCCAGAGAGGAGCAAGTGTCCAGTAGAAGAGTCAGTCTCTAATTGGGCAGTCTACCTGTCAATCTTCAGCACTGTACTGTCCTGTCAAGTAGCAGCCAATAATGATTTGCCTTTTTTTTTTTTTTTCCTTTTTTGACAGAGACAACTGGAAGATTACTTGAATAAGCTGCTGAAAATGCCAATGTACAGGAACTATCATACCACAGTGAGTTCATTCCTCTCTTATAGCGTTTTTAAAACAGCTGTTCATATGTGAATTGATGAACATATACTTTCATAATACAGTCACGCCACATTCAAAATTTTCTTGTGCAACAATGATTTTCTTTAGATGGAGTTCATCGATGTGAGTCAGATGTCATTCATCCATGATTTGGGACCAAAAGGCCTGTAAGAGCCATTTGTGATTTGATTAAACATTACCAATATCCTAAAACCTTTTGAATTTAGAGGAGAGAAACAATAGAGAAATCAATTCCTCTTGAACCTAAAGGTGTGACACATTTATGCCTTTTCTCTTTGCTCTTCAGGGAAGGCATGATTCACAAAAGGTCAGGGGGTCACCGCATTCCTGGGTTAAACTGCTGTGGACGCAGCAAAATGTGCTACCGATGGTCTAAACGGTTAGTGTGGCCTCTGTCATTCACAGAAATGTATCCATGTACATGTAGGTTTAGTTAGAAAACGTTTGTGCCTTCCCCTCCTTTACTGTTCTTGCTGCTAGATAAAAATTCTGATTGTCGGCAGGTGTGCAGAAAGTGCAACAACGGTATCCTATTTCTATCCAGCTGTGCGCAAGCAGATGTTATTGAGTAACTCACTGCGGGCTGATGTTGGTTTGACGCCTGTTTGCAGGTGGCTTGTGGTTAAGGACTCCTTCCTGCTTTACATGAAGCCAGATTCAGGGGTTATTTCCTTCGTTCTCCTGGTAGACAAAGAGTTCTGCATCAAAATGGACTCCAAAGACACAGAGACCAAACACGGCGTCCGCATTGACAGCCTGTGCAGGTGCGTGAGCTCTCTCATGTGACATTATTCCAATTAATCCTGTCCCCCGCGGTGTGTTTGTTAAGGGTTAGGCCGTCCTGGTATTGATCTGCAGTGAATAGTGATGGGTGTGTGTCGGAATGCGTTTCCTGTAGGACGCTGGTGCTGAAGTGTTCCAGTTACCGTCACGCTCGTTGGTGGGGCCAGGCCATCGACGAGTTTGTGAGGAAGTATGGCAGCAACTTCCTGAAAGACCACCGATTTGGTTCCTTTGCTCGTGAAGAGGAGAACATTCCTGCCAAATGGTAAAAAAAAAAAAAAAAAAAAAAACCCTTCCGGCTGTGAATAACTCAGGATACAGCTGGCAGGCAAAAGCTGATATTTTAAAGTGTGTCCATCAACATGTTTAGTCTGATTTATATTATTATTTGTTTTATTAATGATATCAGACTGGCACACTTAGATCAGATAGACCAGTTCTCTCTGTTGCGTGTGGGTGTGGTTACGGTCAAGCCTGTTTCACTAGAGTAACCTGAGACAAAAAGAGGGAAAGTGAAACATTAGATATGATCTTCCCTTGACCCCTTAGAGGAGTGTGATAGCATTTCAGTGAGACAGGGGCACTATGCTTTCGGTTCTGACCCTCTGTGTCCTGGGACTACAGTATTAATTCCTCTTGTCCTGCTAACAGCTTCAATGGCAAAAAAAAAAAAAAAAAAGAAAAGAAAGAAGGAAAGCAAGGTAATAGATCACTGCTAATTTTGTTTGTTTAGGAATATGTTCAAAAATGTACAATTACAGATGGTTCATTTAAGCAAAGGAAAAAGAGTGTGCTTGAATCCAGGCTGATTATTTTCTGTCTGTTTAAGGTATGTGAATGGAAAAACATACATGGAGGATGTCGCAGACGCTCTGGAGAGCGCCAAAGAAGAGATCTTCATTACAGACTGGTGGTATGTACACGTTTTACTCAGAATTGTGTCATTTCACACTAAGCGCGTGTGTGTGTGTGTGCGCCGACCGCTCTATAGGTCTCTGAACATCTCATTTGGGGACTGCTTTACATAACCTGGATAAAACACAGCTCAGATGAAACATCCAACCTGGAAAATGCGATTACATGTTTTGTTCCTCAGACTGCCAGTAACTAGGTGTTTTCCCAAAGAACCTAAATATTTCCTTTTTACTAGACCAGGAAACAGAACAAAAAAAAGAGAAAACAGGGGGAATGAATAGAAAGAGAAAAGTGCCAGGCATGGCCTCGGCCTAAGAGGAATAGAGAAGGAGCAAATAGAGGTCATGTCTTAACTAGCAGTGTAGTCAAAAAGATCTGTTACCCACATCAGACAGGATCCTGGTATAGTGTTACAAATCACACAGATACAGTGTCAAAAATCTCATGTCAGGTGTCATCTGATACAAGAGGTAGATATTTTATGTCGGCAGTTGACTAAGTGCTTATGTTATTGTTTGTTTGTTTGTTTTTTTTCATAAATACAGGCTTAGTCCTGAAATCTTCCTCAAGAGACCAGTGGTGGAGGGCAACCGCTGGCGACTTGACTGCATTCTTAAACGCAAGGCGGTGAGTTAATCTATGGGTCAGATTTCATACAGTGATTTAAAGTACTAGCTGTGGCTGGATTAGTGGTACAAATAATCCAGCTCATACATTTACTGTTTCTCTTCCAGTGGGGTGTATATTGGCCCGTTAGCGCCACCATACGGACTTGTAGTTCAGTGGTGTAAACTGTAAACATCACCTGTCTTTTTGTGCTGTGTTCTGGTGCCCAGGAGGAGAATGTGCGAATTTTTGTGATGTTGTACAAGGAAGTGGAGCTTGCCCTTGGGATTAACAGTGAATACAGCAAAAGGACACTACACCAGCTTAGTCCCAACATCAAGGTAAATACAACAGCATGAGAGAGTAGGCAATGGTGTGTGTGTGTGTGTGTGTCTGAGTGAGAAAGCAAGAAAGGAAAGAGAGTGTCAGAGATTAATATTCTTCCTTCTTTACCTTCTTCAGGTGATGAGACACCCTGACCACGTGTCCTCCTCGGTCTACCTTTGGGCGCATCATGAGAAGATTGTGGTTATCGACCAATCAGTGGCCTTTGTCGGTGGGATCGACTTGGCATATGGACGCTGGGATGATCGAGAGCATCGGTTGACTGATATAGGCAGTGTTACTCGTGCTATGAACTCAAATCTAGAAGTAAGGGTTGAAACTTACTGCTGAAAGTATTTCCTGTTCACATAACTGGTTTCATGGCACAAGTCCATACCAGAGCATTGGGCTTAGATTCATAAATCAATTTGCATAAAGAATTGTATTACCATGATGGAGATTCATAATTTATGATTCTACTGTGTGCTTTCAGCATTCTCAGTGAATAAGCAGGATGAAATGAATCATTTTTTATCTTGATGATTGCATCATTACCATGGAACATGTCAGCTACCGTGAACTCAAACCTGTCAGTCCTCCCTCAGATAAACACATTAAACATTACATTAGTACATAAAATTTAGCATTTTCTGTTTTATTTCCTATAGACTCAAGCAGAGGCCACTCCCAGTATGGCTGCCCCGTCCGGTGGCGCTGGGGCCGTCCGTAGCAATGGTACTTCCGTGGGCACCGATTCTGTGGATCAGCCCAAACTGAAGGGGCAGGGACGCAACAAGAGACATCGCTTCAGCTTCAAAAAACTGAAACTCAACTTGAGCCATTCTGACAGCGTTAGCAGTGCGGATAGCACAGAGGAGAGTAAGTCCAGCTTCACCATCCACAAAACTGGGAATAACCTTATGTACCCGATGAGTTTATTGATTATTCAGTACATTTTGCCTGCCTCTGTGGAAGCCAGTGCTGCTGTATCTTTTTACCATATGACTGCCCGACTAAACGACACTACAGTTCTTAACGGTCCGTTAAAAGGAATTTTTCCCAATCCTTTTCCTGATGGACCACAACAGAGTACATTTTATATATCTCTCCCTGCTCTAACACTCAGCTGAGTGTCAAGCTCTTTGTTGGCTAAAGCAGAGACGTCACAGCAGAGAGTGCTGTAAAATGTACAGGGCTGAGGGGATGCAGGAGCAGGATGGAGAAACAGTGCATTAAGGCACCTCCTGTAGCTGTATGCAGTGTGTAATAGCATTGTGTATGTATCACACAGATGATTCTTGTGTGCAGATCACCGTTGGTACAGACAGCAGCTATCTTTGTCTAGCAAATCTGACCCGTCAGCTAAAAATCTGTGAGAAATATATATGAATTAGAAATCAACTCCTTTTAGGACCATGGGCAGCCCAGCTTTGCCCTGTAACCTCTGTCTGAGAATGATAGCTGGGGAACGTGGCAGGGCCTTTTTGACATTCAAAATCTCAAAATCAGAGAATCCACCAAGGACTTTAGTTTACTCCAGTTTTATCTGCTGTTTATCCTGCAGTGGCGCCTCTGTTGAATATTTCCTCTCTTCACGCCATGTCCACACTGAGCAAAACTAAGCTTTGACATGTCGTGGTGGTTTTTTTGTTGAAGAATGTATACTGTATCCTTCAGTCCAACATACAGGAGAGTGTTTTCCTCTGACTCAGTGTATCTATGATTTGCTAAACAAGTTTATACCGAGTGCTGAGAAATAACTACAGGATTTGAATCCTCTTTTTTTTGTCTTAATATCTGTCAGTCTTTCATTTGTCCGTGGGTAAAAGTGTCTCGTTCGTTGACTGTTTTTAGCTGCAGAGAATGCGCAGAGTGTGCAGGCTGATGTGGTGGGACTGCTGGGAAACACACGTTTCTGGCACGGCAAAGACTACTGCAACTTTGTCCACAAGGACTGGATCCAGCTGGATAAGCCATTTGATGGTAATTGTCTTCCTGTTCTTGCCTCTGCCAACCATTTATCATTTCTGGTTCTTCATTTATTTACTTTCTTATTTGTGCACTTTTAAAGTTGACGCTGATATAGAGCAGGCTTTGATTTGATTTTAATTCACTCATATATCCAATATTTTCACAGATTTTATCGACAGGCATCTAACTCCCAGAATGCCTTGGCACGACATAGCCTCAGTGGTTCATGGGAAGGCAGCCAGGGATGTTGCCCGGCACTTTATCCAGCGCTGGAACTTTACCAAGGTGACAGACAATCTCGACAACGCTCTCAACAAGACCTCTAATGGGAAAACATACTGTCTAATTAATATTGCATGTGCTAAGCATTTGCCTATCTCCCATTGCTCTGTCTCTTAGATGGTAAAGCCAAAGTACAGGGCTCTCTCCTACCCATACCTCCTTCCTAAATCCCACACCACTGCACATGAGCTCACATACCAGGTTCCAGGCTGCATCCAAACCAAAGTGCAGGTAGAAGACTGACTACCCTCATACTCTCATTTAATAAGCTTAATAAACGTGCACTGAGACTCATTATCGTACTGCGCATTGTGTTAAGGTGTTGCGGTCTGCCTCTGATTGGTCAGCCGGCATTAAGTACCACGAGGAGTCCATCCACAATGCCTACGTGCATGTCATTGAAAACAGTAAACACTACATCTACATAGAGGTGAGTGGCCTGTTGTACTAACGCGGCTTTCCCTGTGTCGTACGACCTGAACGTTTACTCATTAATTGTTCAGATGTTCTAATTTATTGCTACACAAGCTGAGTGATTATTGGTGCTGTGGCAGTAATGATTGACAGGCAGATTGATAAGCGTTGAGGTCGCTTCTCCTTTATCTCTCAGAACCAGTTCTTCATAAGCTGCGCCGATAACAAGGTTGTTCACAACAAGATTGGAGATGCAATTGCTGCCAGAATCATCAAGGCTTACAAGTAAGATTCCACTATTGCACTGCGCTCACTATAATTAACCCTTTAACTATTTTTACAGTTGGAAACTTCTGGTTCTCCGTAAAGATATAACTTATCCTAAGATTCATGCAGCTGAGTAGGCACTCTCATCTGCTGTCGAGCAGGACTGATTTTAGTCACTACCGAGAACAGTCTCTCTCTCTCTCTCTCTCACTCTTTCGCTTTTTTGCTTTCTCGCTGCACTGTGCCCCCTCACTGTTTTCTCGCTTTTATCTCGTTCTCACCTTCTCCCTCACACACACATTCACACATAACAAACATATATACACACACAAGCTGCACACTGCCCAGTCAATTGTTTAACCAGGCCCATATGTGCCCTGGCTTCGTTCTTGCGTTCCTCCTCTTTGTCTTTGAATGCTCCATTCTGTTGAAGGGATATATGGTTTATTTATGCAGTCGATAAAAATCCGGGTATGACAGCAAGGCAGGCTGAAAATAAAGATAACAGTGGAATGTGCATGTATGTTATGATTCTTCAGCTGTTTTACCCTTCGCCTGTTATTTATAGGGAGAACAGAAAGTATCGAGTCTACATTGTTACTCCTCTTCTGCCTGGGTTTGAAGGGGATATAAACACAGGAGGAGGCAGTGCCATACAGGCAGTCATGCACTTCAACTACAGGTAAACTACAAAGACAAAAATGTATTAGCTTTATGAATTCCCTATATCATAGAGAGAGAGAGAGAGAGAGAGAGAGCGAGAGAGAGAGAGGCGAAGTTTATTTGCTAGTGTCTCAGAAGTGCAAGTGACTGAAGCAAGAGGCCACTGGTACCAGGCAAATTAAATTATGCTGCAAAAAAACAGCCATATCAGATCTGAGGCTAGAAATTACAGTCTCATTAAAGTTATCAGTTTTCCCATGTCAACTGAGGAAGGACAATTGATGTAAAGCTTTCCATCACAAGCTTTATAAATAGAAAAATGCAGCTTATGTATCGATGCAATAAATACAGTTTTATTTCATGAACTACAGTCTCAGAAAGTTGATTTGGAGTGGCTCCAGTTTGATTAAAGCAATCTTGTTACCGCAATATTGTGTTTCTGTTTTGAGATGTTAAGATGTGATTTTTTTTGTAACTTATCTTATGTTCCGTTTTTTGGGGGGGTTTTTTTGTTTTTTTTTTCCAGAACCATGATCAGAGGGGACTGTTCCATTATTTCTCAGCTCAGGAGAGAGAGTAAGAGCACTTCTAGCATTTTCTACCATGTTTAGTCAATGTGGATCGCTTGTTACAGCCCATGAGTTAAAAGCTGTCCATAACGTGTCCTCTCACTTTTGATCAGTCTGATTCGTGTAAGTTAAAGAAAGCCAGATAGAAATATATTTTCCAGAAGGTTCTCAATAACAGCTCAACATCATTGACTTCTCTGTTTTCAGATCAGGCAGACAGTCTTTAAAAGGTGATTTGCCCATAGAGCTAGTCTATTCTGGAACTTCCTGTTATGCAACCTGTCTCACTGCACAGGACAGACTTACTGCTATTGCTTCAGTAGAATAGTTTATAAATGGACTAAATAACTCACCAGAATGGTATTGTAGCCATAGAAACCTTCAACCAGGCTATATTATGAAATTAACTTGCATTTCAATATCTTGATTCTTGTTAATGCTACAATTTTAACAACCCTGTGGCCCACAGTGACCCCTAGTGGTGATACATCACTATAAGGGTAACTGGAAATGAAGACACAGGAAGTACTGGGATAAAAGTAAAGTAAACTAAACTATGTGTGTTACCACAGACCAAAATGGTGGTTCTGTAGCAGACTGCAAGTGTGAAATGAACCCATTAACCGAGCCGTTACAGAGGATGGGGTGAAGTTTCTCTCTGTTTGTGAATTATCCAGCAGGTCTAAGGTGTTGAGTTGCAGTGTTGCTGTGGTTGAGTCCCTCATACACTGGTGGTTGGAAGCCAACCACTGATTTGTTTTTAATACTTATTTTCTTCTCTCTGCCACTGGCATAATCCCAGAAAGTTTAAAGGGCAATTCCTTGAGGCTAAACATGTCTGGGTTTCCTTTAGACACATGTGTGAGTGTGTGTTTACATTTCTCTGAACATGGTCCACTCAAGGTCCCAGGTCCTCCTTTAGAAAATTAACAGGCTGAAATTTTGTCTTCATGTGTCAGTTTGTGCTGATGAGTCAGCTTTATAGGAAAGCTTTAGTCAGAACAGACTTCCTTCAAAACATTTCCCCTCTCTCTCTCTCTCTTTCTCTCTCTCGCTGTCTCTCTGTCTGCAGTGGGAGACCACTGGATGAATTACATCTCTTTTGCGGGCCTGCGGACCCATGCTGAGTTGGAGGGAAGGCTGGTGACTGAGCTCATTTATGTCCACAGCAAGATGCTTATCGCTGATGATAACACAGTCATCATTGGTAAGAGAATAGGGGAGAGAGATAGAGAGAGTGTGTGTGTGTGTGTGTGTGTAGGAATGGGGCGTGTCTGTCTTAGTGACAGAGACTGCAACTGCTTTCATCACGACATCTTCTTTTTGTTACATTAAAATATGATAAACAGAATGGGATTTTGTGTTAGTGCTGCTTCCAGTAAAGGAACGTCACACACTTGTGATCAATAGTAATAGCACGAGTGTTTCTACATACTGATATGGTGACTCAGTGGCTCCCCCTGCTGTTTAGTCATTATGCAGCACATTATGTATTGTATATTTTACAACACACAATACAATTTCATATCTTAATTAAATGTCTACTTTCTTCGTTCATTCATCTCTAAATGATATCATCTTTGCCCCCTTGCTTAGGATCTGCTAATATCAATGACCGCAGTATGCTGGGAAAGAGAGACAGTGAGGTGGCAGTCATCTATGAGGATTCACAGACTGTGAAATCAGTCATGGATGGACAGGAGTATGAGGCGGGACCCTTTGGGCTCCAGCTCCGTCTTGAGTGCTTCAGGTGGGTAATCTGAGATTAGCAGCTGGATTGGATGTGTTAACCCTATATGCATGAGATAGATTATCACTCAAAAGCTCTGTCTGTGCCCCCCCCCCCCATCGACAGAATGATCCTGGGTGCAAACACGGATCCTAGCATTGACGTGACTGACCCGATCAGCGACCACTTTTACAAGGAGGTGTGGATGGCTACGGCCGCTCGTAACGCCAGCATCTACCAGAAGGCAAGTTTTCTAACTGTTGATTCTGTGCAGCTGTGATGGACTGGAGACCTGTCCATCATGTTTCCCCTCTGCCTTTCGCCCAATGAGCGCTGGGATAGGCTCCAGCACCCCGCGACCCTCATTAGGATACGCGGCTTGGAAAACGAGTAAATGAATGAATGATTCTGTGCAGTCTTCAGTTCACATCTCACGGTTCCTCATTCACAATGAAGCGTATTCTTCTTGTATCAAGTTCCTGTGAATTGCATGCTTTTCATGTTCAGTGAATGTGATCTTCTGTTTAATCATGTCTCTGGCAGGTCTTCCGTTGTTTACCATCCAGCGATGTGAGGTCCATCCCAGAACTTGAGGGCTACTTAGCAAAGGCTGGGCTTGATAAAGAGGACCCGGCCCGGGCTCAGGAGGAGCTGAAGAAGATCCGAGGATTCCTGGTCCAGTTCCCGCTACATTTCCTTAGCGAGCACAACCTTCTCCCACCCATTGGTTCGAAGGAGGCCATGGTACCCATGGATGTCTGGACCTGAGCACAGAGCAAACCACCAAACCAGACGTTTTACAAACGTCACACCACCTGTGCTGTGTTCAGAGCTTCGACGTGTTCAGAGCTCTGTACATATACTAGGAATGTGAGTTAAAGAACAAAATAGCTTGTGAAATAAACTGGTGTTTTCTTCTAAATGAGGTGCATCTTCAGTATGCATGAGGAATTTGAAGAGGTATCAACCACTCTCGCCGTTGTCTTGAAAAACTTTGACCTGACTTTCCTTGTCTTCCCCTGTCGAAGCCTGATAAACAGAACTGTTTTTGTTTTGTGCATATTTACCGTGATTGGTAACTAACACTATGCAACTGCGACGACTACCAGAAAACTCTGTTCTCAAACCTGCTGTTTTTTTTTTTTTTTTTTAACACACTCTAAACTATTAGCTGGAATGAAAGAGAATGAAAGAGACTCATGTTTACCACAAGATGTTGCTGTCCATTGTGGCAGACATATCTGTTATTATATCTTGAATTTTGAAATATGCATTGTTTACCTTTACAACAAAATAGACCGTTTGACTGAAACATTGTCTTTAATAACACAGTAATTTGGCAACATGTTCAACAGTCAAAGCTCAAAGAATTACATAGGTGTAAGTGCCAATGATTAACAGCCCAGTTTACCTACTTTTTTTTTTTTTTTTTTTTTTTAAGTGCAACATTCCTTTTATATTCCAGTGTGTATGTCACCGTGTTTTACACCCTTACTTCTTGTGTTCATGGAATGGTTTCTGACTGACTGCCCTGCTGACGTCCTATACAGCGTAATAATTTACAGTGTTGCCTTGCTGTCGGTGCCCTTAGCAACCATAAGCCATCGCAGTACACTTCTGCACAGAGGGGACCTATTCAAGTGCCTCATGCAAGCTTGAAACATCATTTAGACTTGAATTTGGGAGCGATTCATAGTAAATTTGCCAATTTTCTCTGTGGATAAAAAGGAGGGAAATTATTTTCGGGTTGATGAACCATTCAGCATGAACGAACTGGCTGGCAACATCATGTCTTTTTTGACTCATAGATTTAAGCGACTACATAGGCTAACACAGTTTCTTATTGCTTATTCGGTACACTTATAAAACGGTCAGCCCAGCAGTTAAATAAAACGTTGGAGAAGGTGATGTGTTGTGATTTGACTGAACACATGAGAGTTTACAGTTTGTCGAGCCTGTCTTATTGTAAGGCTGGCAGTTCTTATTTTATGATGTAATCGAGGGATTTGGATTTCGTCTGTCTGAGATGTGATGGAATGCCATGTGTTTAGCTAGGAGGGATAGAAATCCGTCTTCTATCTGCCAGAAAAGCTATCAAATGTATCTTAACATATTAAGCGTACATTTACTTGTTCTTGGAAGTGCTGGGACTTGGACACCTGTCTGCTGCTTTCACTTTTTCTCTGCCTTACCTTTTTGAAAGTCTACATGATCACATCGCTCTGAAAGATGTAAGGAATGCATTTTTGCACAAAGTATACGTACATTGTAAAAGAGAAAACAAAAATTAATATGTAATGTGCATTGCATATGTGCATTAATGTAAAAAAAAAAAAAATTATTAAACTAAATAATTTCCATGTGACCATGTTTATGCTGCTGTCTGTCTCTCTCTTTCTCTCTCTCTCTCTCTCTTTGTCCTCAGGTCTAAATCCAGTAATAATACTGTTTAGGAGGATTCAAAGCACATATGGCATTTATTGTAACATGTTTGTTATGTGATGGGAGTCTCTCTGGAGAGTTCTTATAAGACATGCATGGCTCTGTGTTCTGCTGTGAGAGGTGTAAAGGTAGACACACAGCGTCAGGCAGCTGGCATGTTCCCTACAGACCCAAGTCAGGGCGATGCACAGCTGGGCGCGCACAGCCCTGTAACTGACCCCTGACTTCTTCACTCACACAAGACCGTCACTGGAGATGTCACTCTGTCTCCCAGGTGACAAATCGTTCAGACTAGAGACTGTAGCATTTTGCTGTGTTACCACAGAGGAACGCTCATCAACAACTTATGAAAGCAAAGTGTGCTCGTGACTTCTGCTATGTCGTATGAGTAGGGTTTAAGCTAAATGGCTTCCTGTTACGCACTAACCTTTAAGGCTTATTGGTTGCCAGTTGACTGGAGAGTAATTTGTTCTTCTAAAGCAGACAAGAGAGGCAACCGCCTGTGAAGAGCCTTACAATGCAAAAACATGCATTCTTACCTTCTGTTCCTGTAATGTGATTGGGGAGAGACGAGATGCATAATGTCTGATTTTCAGACTAGCATGTCTGAACACTACCCAGTTCTTTTTTTGTGTCATACAAAAGCACAATACATTGGGGGAAGAAAATGTCTAGTATTAATTGTGTTCTTACATCAACCTACATTTCTATGTATATGTGACTGCACCTTTTCCTGTCTTGACTTTGTGACTACACTCAAGGCTCACAGCCATTGCGCAAAACATGCAACACATGGGTGAATAAGTCATACAGTCACTGGGGTCATTATCCAGCTTCATACTAATTGTGAACGTCAAGTTATGTTCATAAAGTGTGAAGAGTTCAATGTACCTTAATGTAAACAAAACAAGTAATGTAATGCAGACTGAGCTGGTGACTGCAATTTCTGTTAATGAAAAACTGGCATGCAAATTTCGCAGGTTTTTTTTTTTTCTGTTTTGAGCATATTTAAAGTATTCCAGATCTGACTTTTGTTGTCCAGACTGACCTGCTTTATGAATGAATCACGCTTCGCATGAACTCACTTCAAACCACTGCACCGTCAACTCCGTAAAATTTTCCATCGCTCGGAAAATATCTGTGAAATGACTGGGGGTGTTACCGCTAACCACACAACAATGACTTTTCACATAAGCCTAAGGCTTAGTGCAGAAGCCAGTGTTGCATTTCGAAGGTGGAGCTGATTGACTTGCTGACAAATTATCAGATTTGCCGATGAACAAAATTCTTCCTTCCTGTTTCGACATTCAAACGTGGCTGTGGAACCATAGTACTTTAACTGGCAAGAATGTGAGAAAGGCAGTAAGAGCGTGTCAGTAATGAAGCACACAGACTCTGGAGAATCTGCTGTCAAGATGAAGATGATGTAGCATCAGAGTCTTTGTGCCTTCACTGCATGCTTGACAGGATCCTGCTCACAACTAAGAAACCTCTGAAGAAACTCACAGGTTCGGCACCCCTTTGAGAGGAGAAGAGAGGCATATGTTAGCTCCAACAAGACATAATCCCAAGCTTTTATGTGCAGATTTAACTAACAAAACTCATTTGCCACCATACATATTGTCGGTATGAACAAAATGTTAAAAAACGTATATAATTGGAATATACAGCATATGCTGTTCTGGGTTCCATTAAATATGTTTTCAGTGCTTGAAAGGTCCTACGCGTGCTATGTTTTGAAGTCGACTATTCATCTGCAAATCAAACGAGTCATTCTAAATCCCGATAGTTCCTAAAAAAAAAACACACGAATAACCTGCCAAAAATATTATGTAGACTCATAATTTTCGATGTTACCAAATGAAGAATGCCTGTGCTCTACCCTAGTGGTACAGATAAACCTCAGTAGTAAGGAAACTCATATTCATCTCATTCTTGTAGTTATCTGAATCAGTTTGGAGCCTCAGTCCATCTGTCTGCTCTGGATGTGCTGTTAACTCACTCGCTCACTCGCTGCATATTTCATGCTTGCTGACTGGGGGCATCACAGATGACAAGCGTAACTGAAGTCCTTTACACACCCTGTCCTTTATAATGAGTACCCATCACTGTCAATATGAACACCACCCAACCCCTCCCACTCTCATTCACCAGTGTGTGTGTGTGTCTGTGTGTGTGTGTGTGTGTTTTCTCTCAGGCCAAGAGTTGTCTTCTAAGATAGATCTGCCTCATCAGTTGTTAAATTTCCTCTCTTCATCACTCCCTCTCTCAATTTCCCCTATGTACCCTTACCCTACTTGCTGCTGTCTACATAGCCTAATTGTTTCTAACTTCTGTTTTTCCATATCTCACCACTGGATGGCAGACAATTCAGACACACTGCATTCAGTTCATCTTCCTAACAAGCATACATTTGTGTGGGTGCCTTTCGAAACACCGTGTTGTTGGTGGTCTGAATGAAAAAGGATACAATGACAAATAGTGGCTGTCCAGGATAACAGCTTTTCTACCCTTATCAGACAGTCTCCGAGCCTGCATGAAGAGCCATTTCAATCACATTCAACTGGAAACTTTCAGATGACATTGCTACAACATTGCAAAAGCAGGAGCATTGATTAACTTGGTGAATAAACAGATGTCAATGAAATGCAGACAGGATGTTTTCCACCACTACAGATGCATAGAGGAAAGGGGGGAGTGCTTTATAAAATGAGCTGGTTACATAAACGGAAGGTGTGAGGAAGTGTGTGCTGTTCATGTCTCCTTGTCTCTGCTGTCAAAAAATTGTCTTCCTGTTTCTTGTTGGTCTTACAATGCATGATCAGCACCCCCCCCCCCCCCCCCCCCCAAACACACACACACACACACACACACACACACAAATACAAACAATTCACAATTAATTAAGAGAGTAACAATTTCTTGAAGCATGTACAGTTCTACTGACCCGAGACTTACACATTAAATAATAACTGTGTTAGGCACTGTTTTAAAACACTCTCGATAGCTCCTAATTAGGTTACACTCTGGTCGGTTAACACATTCAGTTAGCTGCCATTACATCACTACACATAGATTTTCTTCAACCACCGAAATCTGTACATTTTCAGGGGAGCTGTAAAACGTATATTTCTTTAACAGCCTAGATATTCAAGGTGCCGTTGCTACGTTTGGTATGGCATGAATACTAGAAAACAGAGCGGTTGCTTAATTTACAAGGGAAATGAGATCCTCTCTCGTAAACATTCAACCCTGACGTACCGTGGTTTCACAAACAGGTTTAGGTTCCAGTTATATTTTCATATATAATCTAACCCGATAATGTAATTACGATATTAAAATACTGTTGCAAATCTTTAAAAAAAAAAAAAAAAGACTCCGATGAATACCCGTTACAATTTTGAATGCGCACCACCTTTCAGAACTTATTTTTAAACTGTGATCCTCACAAGTAACTTTATGTTGAGTGTGAATGAATGTCCACTGCACTGTGATATTCTCAAACAATAGATAAACATACAAACAGGAACATCCTAAAATAAACAAAAACAGTTTTCCTCGCTACCTTCAAGGTGTGTGACACTATCGATGATGACACGGTGGACGTTTAAAGTGTGAGGGAGATCCGCCCGCCCCTTAACCTGACCACTCCCGAGAAAACCCACTGATTGACAGTATCTCGCCGAGCTGAGATCTATGCGTCTGTGCACTGTGGCTTTGCCCTGTTTTGTTGTAGTTCTGCTGTGGTGGGGACATGAAAATGGTGCGAGCCATGTCTTTTTCACATGCACCTATGTAGCACCTCACTCTCCAATCGGTTGGTCTTATTTTTCGGCGTTTTTTTCCGGAATTGGTAGGAATTGTAACTGCTAAAACCATCCTCCAGAAATTTCATCCGGGGGTTTCTGTCCGTCTGAAGTGAATCCATACAGTGGCTGAAACGAATATTTCTATGTTGCTGTACATGATTTTGCAGGCTTTATCATTTTAAATTTTGTTCGGCAAGATAATCATGGCGAGTGATTCTCCGGCCAGAAGTTTGGATGAGATCGATCTTTCGGCTCTGCGGGTGAGTAGGGATGAATATAAGCCGCTTTGACTGGTGGTGAAATTTGTTCAGCATCCTGCTATCAGCGATGGTTGGCAAAATGGGGGCTGATTTTCAGCGCCATGCACCTGACCAAACTGCTGTAAATAGCTGACATGCACGGGACGAGATAAACTGTAGACTATGCGTCGACCAGCAATGTCGACACGCGTTCTTTACAAATAATAAGAACACATAACTAAGTAAACAATACGCCCTTCGACAATTTGTCTTGCACCATACGGTGATATCACATCATATTAAATTCACCATTGATTCATTCGCTGAGTATGTAGAACACGAATTAACGATGCGGCAATATGAATCACACAAAAGTGAGAATCTACGATTTATTTTACATTTCTTTTTGGAAAATATTCTAATTATCATCCCACGCAATACAATGTAATGTACAGTGTCTTTTTCCCTGAACAATTAGATCGTAACGTAATCGGGCCGAAGGACATTTAGACAGATTGCACTCGATAATGACAATCTTGTTTGTCAAATGTAGCTATTTTCACAATGTTCTTTCACTTTGTGAGCCATTTGGAGCTTTCCAATCGTAGCCTGTAATCCGTGACATTCCCTGTCAAACCATAGCACTGACATTTCGCAATGATAGCACATTGGCTCTACACCACAGCAATGCTCATCTTTGTGTTGGAATATTTATTCTGTTATTCGATTAGCCACATAAAATGTGCCGCCGTCTATGGCCAGATGATAAACGTAGCATTTTAGTGAGCATTCCACCATCTCGCGTTTTTTTTGTGTGTGTGTGTGTTGTGTAAATTTGCAGTTTTTTGCATCCATGCATCCATCTGTACTCTTTCGAACGCTTTGCAAAATATGGGCTACAGTAGAGCAGATCGAGTAGCGCTTTAGACTGTGTATTAGTGGCCACTCGGTGCTCTTCTTTGTTCGCTCCATTTGAAATCGTTCCTGTGTGACACACATTCAGTAGCTAGATGGACATCGCTCTGGGTTGCTGTGTAGGGATAGGATGCCCCTCAGATAGTTAACCAATGTGATTTGCAGTGCGGTCAATTCACTGAGCGAAATGACGACACTTGCTCATTACTGGCACGTTAGTTATGCTACATGATCTTACCTGCAATGTCTGGATCAAGTCTGGGCTTGCTCGGTGCTGTGACAAGTCAGTTTGGAGAGCCCGAGTATTTGTGTGTGTATTGTAACTCCCTTAAATGTGTGTTTCTACTGCTTGTATTATGTGAGCGAGTCAAAATGGAGAGGAAGGAAAGAAACGCCATAGTTATCTGTTAAATACCTTTAAATTTGGGTGTTGTTCAGTCCCAAAATTGCTTAGTTAAGGAGGGACGTTAGTATGTTATTTTCTTCATGAAATGATAGAAATATGAATAAGAAATAAAGGTTGATTTTCTGCAGTGTCTGTGTATTACTTGCCAGCACCTGTCATATATCACTGCTTGGATGAGCTAATTTGAAATGGGACTATGGTGTTTAGCACACCTTGCCCTCGGAGCTATTAAGTTTGGATTGATGCCTTTTGTGTGGTTATGAAAGTGCTTTATTTTTGTCTGTGCTTATCTTCTGAATAAGCAATGCACCATAGACCACGGCGCTACAACAGTGTGTGGACGTTAGGCATACTCAGTGTATCATCCAGTCTCAAATCTGACGGTTGTTTCTCTCCCATTGTCATCTTCTCATGGGGGCTTACGCATGTTAGATTTCTTCTCTTTTGCCACCCAATGGTAAAGCCATCTTTCTTGTGTATGCCCAGAAGCGGACTACTGTCCCAGGATTCCTTGTGTCTGAAATTAGGTCACCCAGAGCAGCGGGCATGGGCCATCACTGTGGAGACATAGCTGCAGTGCATATAATACTGGTACAGGTAACTCTGATGGACTCTGATGCCTCTGATCCGACACACAATGGGGAGTTTTGGGAGCAGCTGCATTAATGCTGTCACTGTAGCATGCCGTACCACCACAGATGCCTCTGGATTCAGTCAACAGTCTCCACTGGTCTTCTTAGGTGGCCTTAAAGAAGCACGATAGGGTGTGTGTCTTTAACAAATAGCTTGCAATAGCCTGTATATTGTGATATATCCAGTGGGTTTAAAAATGACAAGGAGAGAAATATGTGTGTTTTCTAATAATGTAAGATTTTCCCACGTAATAACTCGCACGGCTGGTGAATTTGAATGCCACCCTTTGTGTGAGAACTGTGCCTTAAGCGAGTCACCGAAACAGTACATGAATGCAGTCATCGTGTTTTGAAAACGCGGGAGACGTGAAGCACAAAAGCCAAGCTTCACATTTGGCTTTGTTAATAATTAATGGTGAAAAGAATGGACCTTTCATAGACTTGTCAGCAGAGATGCAGAATGACTCTCATCCATATTTGCCTGTGATATTTTTTCCTCTTTACGCCGCGTAGCGTGTTCCCGGTTGGTGGGTTTGGATGTCGAGAGCCCCAGGGCTCTGTTACTCAAACATTAAGCCACACGGGCTCCTCCATGTGTTAAGCTAATGCTCAATCTCCAGCTCTGAGGAAGACATGTCTGACTGTCAGGAATCAGACCACAGACCTCGGGCCTTCACTGCATAATCAGACCACAGACCTCGGGCCTTCACTGCACTATTAGCACCGTTTTCATCGCAAACATATCTGAATCCTATTCTTGTCATGAGTTACGTAAGAAGGGATAGGAGGGGGTGGTCTGTCTGGGGTGGAGTGGTTGGGTCCTGACCTTCTGAGGTGGATGATCTGTTCGATTCTCACCGTGTAAGAAGACACTTAAAGGTTGAATTGGAGTGACCTCCTTCACTTAGCTTAGATAAAGAAAAATAAGGAGGCACTGACAGAAATGTGTACTTACATGACTCCTTTAAAGCCCTAGGATAAGTACCTCCCCTGAGGGAGAGAGTTCATTTGAAGACGTTTATTGTGTACTGTCTTAACAGCGCTGATGAACAGTTTGGTTCTTCATCTCTCAGTGTATTAACCCAGTATTAGCTTCACCTCTCAGCGTATTAACTCAGTATAAGCTAATTACCATTCTTCAGAGCAGTGGCAAGATGTTTTACCAATTTTAAATCAAATTTGTGATTTAATTTAAGAAAAAGTCTTTTTTTTCTCCCTCTTTTAATAAGAACTCCCTGCTTGACATGTATTTTGCAGTTTGAAGGGCTTGTATTTTTTTTTTCAAGGTTTTCTGGAAGGTTAGTTACACTTCTCTTTGTTTAGTTCTCATAGTGTGCTTTATCTGCCTTGTCTAGCCAACAAGTTTTAATCAGATAATGTATTTGTAAAGGTGTTCATTTTTGAGGGTGGGGTTTACCGTACCTAGGGCATATTCTGAAGAAATAGAAACAATACTGTGTTGATCTGATCTATGTTGAACTGAACTGATCTTCTGATCTTGCAGGATTTCCCTAACAAAAAGAAGAACAAATCCATACTTCAAAACGCCTAGGCCGCATTGAAATAATGTGGAAATTCGATAAAAAAAAAAAAAGAAAATGTGTATCTATCAAAATATGATGACAGAATCTAAGTGGTTAACCACAAGGTCAGAAGCAAACATTTGACAAACAGTTGCAAAACACTGCACTATTTTGAAGTTTAGATTCTGTTGTTCAGCATATAAACTTACCAAAACCTCCAGCTGCATTGTGCATAATGGTGATGCTCACGTTTTTGACCTATACCTTATAACAGTTGGTATTACCCACTAACATGTCTGCACCCTCACACAGAGACACATTTTTTTTTTTAACAGACTTCTGTGAAGCACCTACATTAGTTTCTATAGAGGCTTCAGTTTTGCTCAGCAAGCCTCAACAAGCGTTGGTCTGTGCATGTCTTTTAGAAGCTGATTTGAAGATGACAGTGGGTAGAGTTGAAAAGAGGGAGATCACATGCTTTACTCTGTAAGATTGTGATCTTATCTGTGTGTGAAAGCCCATATAATTTTTTTCCTCCTCAGTCAAGGAACTGCACCATGAGCTTTAACATAAAAGGAGGCAAACTAATTTATTACCAACTGTGGTGTCATAGCGCATGACAGCAGTAAGTTAACACTTACAAGCCCTGCTGAAGTCAAAGCCATCTGACTGAATCCCTAATGTCCAGTCTTTTAGGACCAGTCAGTGTAATCTATCTCCATTCTGCCACCAATCTCTTTGTGCAATGATAGCAGAGTCTTCACAGTTATATAGTTTAGGCTTTAATTAGCTTAAATCCATTTTCATTTGGCTGCCAATTCATTTGTACGTAGAAATAATCTACACTGCAGTTTTGTGTCCCGTGCTTCATAGCCTGCCTTCAAATTAGCATCTCAAAGGCGTGTAAAATATAGCCACTAGAACCGTCTACTGATGTAAGAGATCAAGGTTGATAACTGCAAGAAATTCTTTGCTTTCATGTCTTGTGGATGACTAATTTGACCTTATTCAACTTCCTAATTTTCAGATGAGTTTTGTCATAAGGGTTTTAGTGGTTTTGTTGGTAAAGCCCATCCATCAGAGGATGCCCACTCTGTGTAACTGTTGATGGTTGCAGATCCCAGATGGGTGGTTGCTATATCTTTAGATGTTGTTGCCTGGGAAGTTGAGGGCCGGGGGGTGGGCGGGGGGGTGGGGGGGCCATTCGTCTCTACCTGGCCTCAAGTGCTCTTTAAACAGGGCTGAGTTATGGCATTATTTCCCTGTAATGGAGGAAGGACCAGCAGTAATGGTGTGTAATTTAAAGCTGCCGAATGCAGTCTCACACTGCCATGGGAAATCAGGCGCCTGCTACAGCCCAGGCGGTGGGGAGGTGTAACTCTTTCCTTCTCCAGCCCCAGCTGGATGGCTGGTCGTCTCCCTTTTTTGTTTACACGGTTCCTGGGACTGCCTGCCCATCTGCATGTATGCATTTTACAAAGAAATCGCAGTTTGAGGAGGAAAACCAGTGCAGGAGGCAGCATCTCACAGCTGTCTGGGAGAGTCGAAGGGAACACATCAAGATTAAACTATTTTGCAATTGCTTATACGAGACCTTTTAAAATGATTTAGTGACCTATGAACGGATTGCCTCTGTAGGGGGATGAGTAATTCAGGCCAGAAAAAAATATTTGTCTGGTCACTAGCACTCCTGTCTCATAACAGCGCAAAGCCTGATGGGACAGTTTCCTTCACAGCAGCCCAGGGGTCCATGCTAACGAGTAGCTTAACGAGTGATGTTGTGTTATATTCAAAAACTAGACTGATTCTGAGTTTGACCTAGTTTTCTCACCCATACTTAGTGGCATAGTGTTAGAAGTCTCACTCACTTGAAAAGAATTTTGCTAACCTCGCTCAACTCAGTGCACCCCCTGCGGAGCAAGTCAAACCTCAGTATATTTAAATGCATTTAAACTCCTTACAGCAGAAGCGCATGTTTATTTTAAAAAGAGAGACTTCCTAATCAGGCTATGTGAATGAAGTCTTGAATATTTTGACCAATCTGGAAAATTGCTATGATAACTGGAGCTCAGAATTTAAAACACAAAGAGTGATATCAGTGGAGAATCTCTGTTTAAACTGCTTTTCATGCTGTACTAGACCAAAGGGAGTCCAGTCCTTCACAATGCTATTTTTCTCTTTCTATCTAAAGACCTGTTTTACTCCTCCATATATTTCTTGCTCTCCTCATCCTCTCCTCTTCTTTCTTGCCCCTCCATCTCTAGACCTTTGGTCTCCTGCTCTTCATCCGTTTGTTGTAGATGCTAAATAGAGACACAACATGAAGTTTCACATGATCACATGAATGGCTGCAGTTGTTGGATTTCCATGGCAACTTGACCTCTCTTACTTATTGTTGGAGGTTCAGCGCTGTATTTATTTGGTTATTTTTCACGAGAATCATGTTCACTGAAGCACAAGAGAACTCGGCTGTGATAGTGCCGTGGTGCGGCCTAAATGGAAACAGTGCAGACTATTTGTGGCTTAAGCCTTGCTTTGAATGGAGATGCTGTTGTAATTGTGATGTCGTTTACTCATCTGCGGCCTGAAGCACAGATTTGTATTTCTATCACTTCTAAGTGCAAGACTGTTATAGCATCTGTTAAGTTGTCTTTTTGAGGCTCACATTTCAGTATATATTTATATATGAAAATGAAAATCTGAACAAAAGTATGTCCTTATAGAGGTTATTGCTTATGTGGTGTAGATTAGTAGACGCGCGAGGAGACAGTGCTCGGTAGTCCCGGCCACAGTTACTGATCATAAATCAGGAGGGACGCGTTTAACTTCCTTATCAGTTAAATTCTTATTTTGTGTTTGGTTTTCTCCGGAACAGGGATTTGAGTCACAAAGTCAACAAGTCCTAGAGTTCTGACGAGATCTCACAGGCTTTAACTGTTGAAATTTGTTGAGGGTAGGCTGTAAAATCTCTGAATAATCAGATTGATTTCTGACACTCTGGTTTCATGTAGAATTCATCTAAAGTCTTACCTTTTAGTTGATGTTCATTTGTTCGCTCGTGGTATTGCACCTCCGTAGAAGCTTATGAATCAGAGCTGAGATAAGACTGTACACACACACACACAAATCATTGAAACTTAAGTGGCATTTGTCTGATCATCCTTTCCTCTCATTCTCTCTCCTTAGGACCCAGCAGGTATATTTGAGTTGGTGGAACTTGTGGGAAATGGAACATATGGACAAGTGTATAAGGTAAGATATCAACCCAGTCCCAACTAAACACCCATAACGAGTCCACCACCATCTGTGTGATCAGTCAATTACAATCGCGTCAGCCTCAGTTACACTTCACAGGTTCGTGGAGATAGACTGTCGCTCTCTAACCATATGCTCCACCCTCGTTTGTCAGGGTGTTGTGGCTCTATACAGAGGGTTTTTTTCCCCCCTTTGCTGGGTTTCCTCTCTTTATTTTGTACTGACCTGTTGTCGTGCTCTGACGTTGAATGTTAGGAATGCTTAGGCATGTCGGAACCCATATGTTTTTTTATGCTTTGAGGAGTCTTAAAAGGAAGATTCTCATCCCCCCCTTCATTACCCTCTTAAACTAGCAAATCCACCTGACATAGATGGGGATGTGCCATAGAGCTTGTGTTTTTGTTGAGGAGCTCCTTGCTAAATCAGTGTGTTTGACATTTGAGCATTTTACTGGACGGCTAGCTTTTTAAGACAACCATAAGCGAATGAGGTACATGTGTACAGCAGATGAACGAGGAAGCGGCAATGGCTGTTTGAGCGTTTGAAATGCTAATCAGAGGTCAGCTTGTTGAAATCTATGCTGGGATGTACTCAACTTCTCTCCCTCTGTTTTGACTTCCTCCTTCATTTAAAAAGTCAATGAAAAGCACATGACAATTAGTTGTGCCCTCTTGCTTCTCAGCTACAGTGACTTCTCAGGTTCTCTCTCACTATGGCTCAACACTGATCAATGAGCCAAGATTAGCATTCAGTTAGCTGGCAGGTTGTCATGTGAATAACATGATCCTTCAAGTTGTGAGTGTCGTGCTACAATTCTTAAAAGAGAATCAGATATCTGATAAGTGTGAGTGCGTGTCTGAAGTATGTGTGTTTCACATTATAATTAATATGCTTTGTTATGTTATAGATGTCAGCATCTGTCTGTAGAAACATGTAACACATTATAGACTGAGAAGTCGCTTGAGCAGAAGAATGAAAGGGGATGTGGTTGCCTGCCTCTGAGACTGCGACATTGACAGTGCTCTCTGGTTTTGGAAGAGTTATTTCAGATGACATTGACCTATTTCTATGACAGCGACACCCCAGAGAAAAACCAGCTCTCTCTCTGCTCACCCGTGGGATTGCAGTCGAAGTCATTAGAACCAGGTATTTAATTGGTCCTAATGTGTGTGAGCGTGTACTGTTACATCCACACACAGTGGAAGAATCCTCGACTCCACATTTCTAAGGCTGTTTATGCAGCTTGCTTCACAGCCCTGTACTTTCCTCCACACTTTGTACTCATCAGCTTCTATCTGATGACAGTGTGTTCTTTGCTGCTTTAGGCAACGAAAAGAAGAGGTGTGAATCAGGTGAGGAAGAGATAAGCAAACACCCACCTTCTAGAGCTGTTGATTCACAGAGCTCGGCCAACAATTGCAAGAACAGCCAGTTCTTGAAATTCTTGGAGGCATGGAATCTGTAATTCCGAAAGAGCAGCTTGACTGTTTAATCGTCTGAAAGATGGGTCAAGGACAGTGTGATCGAAAATATAAACAACGGTGAACATGTTTTGATTATGAAAATATTACAATCTCTCTTAATTGAACTCTTGAAGTGTTCATTAGAAAACAGGAGACAGGAAAACATTTGTATTGTGTATGAACATTGTTGGAATTTGTTTGAGCAGCAGGCGTGTGATAGATTGCCTGAAGATTCATTATAATAGTAATTTCCACTCTCTATGCCAAAATGTCTTTTTGGCTTTTTTTTTTTTTTTTTTTCCCCAGAGAAGGAGAAATCTACCAGAACAGGAGGGAGCGAGAGTTTATACTGAGGCAGTGAAGCATAAAAATGACTTTGCAACACAGCAGCCTGAATGGGCCCTGGTTCCTGCCCCTCATCTTTGACAAACACAACCCCCGAATGTCTAAAATATTTCACAGATGGCTGGCTTCAGGTGTTTGCGAAAAAGTGTATGTTGTATCAAGGGGGAATAAGGTCAGATTGTCAGGGTTTTTTTGGCCTGCTGTAGCAGCCTATATCTTGCTTTGCACTGGCTAGTTTGAGTTCCAGTTGTCTGGTGTACATTACAGCTTACTCTGGATTTGTGTGGGCTAATCAGGACAAATATAAAACAGGACAGAATACAGACTTGCTCATTAGAGTGTGGGTGGTTTTTTTGTTTGTTTTTTTTCACATGCAAATACAAGTACAAGTGCAAGCTTCTTCGCTCCCCTAGATCTTTTTTTTTTTTTTTGAGTGCATTTCCTCTGAGATTTGAAACTCCATCGTACCTTCCAGAACATTCACTGAAATGTCTAGCCCAATCTCGCAGCTTTGTTGAGGGGGACATGATAGCTACAGCAAGTCACATTCACTTGATAAAAAGTGTTCATGATACATTTGAGCACTGGAAGTTGTGAATCGGGGTCTCTGTCATTTGATGAATAATGTTATTGAAATGAGAGGAAAATGTGAAAGGACTTTTAATCAATGCTTTAACCTGTATTCATTTAAAAAGATGCATCCATTTCAAATGCTCCAGTTGATCTAAATTGCTAAATGAAGTGAAATTCTGAGCTTTTCAAAGGCACCATCAAAACAACATTGATTTATTCTACCGATTCATCCTGCAAATTTAAGTCTTTGAATTTGACGTGAATTTTTGATTGAAGAATCCTGTTATTTTCGCTCCATTTGTCAGCTCTAGAAGTGTCTCACACACACACACACACACACACATATTCGCAAAGTGGTACACAGCCTAAAATTGTCGATACCTTTCATATGAATGAGTATTTGAGGAGAACTGTTGACAACTGTGTGAATCTTATTTGACTCTTGTCAATAAGCAGTAGTGAAGATAAATGACCCTGGGTCATAGCGATGGACACGGGCCTGTAGCAGTTTGCCATAGTGGGAGTAGGGTCGTATTCTACTGTGCTTTTCTGGTCAATAACAAAGCACATCTTTTCATAGATGAGCTTGTTAAACAGAGCAGCTCTTTTAGCCTGACCCAAGCTCACACTACAGTTGCGTAACCAAGTGCCTATGCTTCTCACAGCGTCTGCTGAAGTCAACAGCGAAACTGGGTTAATCTGAGCGTGACTGCTACATTCTGTAGCACTTCCCCAGTCAATTGTGCCTCTATACATCTCCAGCTTCCACTGTTCCGTACACTCCAAGTCGGACAGTCAGAGACAAATGGCGGGTCATTTATTGCTACTGCTACTGCTACTTCCGTGGGCCTTTTGATTTCAGAAATGATGGCGTGCCTCGCGACTGTAGCAGAGAGGTGTAGGTTTGTTGGGGGAAATGTTGAGGTTAAATTCTGCTCGACTTGTCGGAGCAGAGGCCCATCTGAGGAGTTCTGTCTGCTATATTTGGTTGTCCATGGCCGACGAGCGCTAGCAGGGGCGGTGGCGGAGCGGTTTGATTTGCGCTGAGGTTCCCAGCAGAGCGTCCCGTGTGGCTGATCCTCTGATAGAATGCACCTTGGGAGGTTGTGAGATCCATTAAAAATGTGCCACCTTCGAGGCAGGAATGGATTCTGGGTCAGAACGTGCGGTGGAGGAACTGCATCGTTTGCGCTCGCATGCGGCCGATTCGAAAACGCGCCGCCGTGAAGGTGAAGAAGCACAAAAAGAAGTAGAAAGCAGGCAGCTATCTTCTGTCACTGTGTGGGAGGTTGATTTCTTTGTTTGTCAGAAGCATTTAAAGATTCGTTGTTGTTTTTTGGTTTTTTTTTGGCTGCCACCTTGAGAGAGCAAGGTAATTTATCAATGGGTGCTTTGTTTAGTTTGTTCTGCATTGCTCTCCTGTTATTACAGTGATGGTATTCTTCTGTTTACATTCTTCCTTTCAATCGATGTCTGTTTCTTTCTTCTGTCTTCTGGCAGTTCAGAACGTGAGGTTTAATGCATACAGGTTACGGCAGAGAATATCGTTTTTACTGACCTTCATATCTTCAGTCGGCTCAGTGCTCAGCGTTTGATTGAATTAGTTATCTCTCTTTCTGTCAACGTTGAAGAGATTTTACTGCAAAGTCTACTCTACGGATGACGCTGAGAGAGGGTCGTGGTAGGTCACATGTCTCACCAATGAGAGAGGCCTGTCTGGACGAGAGCTCAAAAATCATGAACCACCTCCACTCGCCAGGCCTGTTGCTAGGCTACAGGAGGGGAAGTTGAATGTTGTGTTTTTCTTTTGCACATCGCCATAACATCCTGTGTTAGACTTCACTGCTATAGACTGTCTGATTAAGAAGAATGACGTCCTTTTCATAGGAAAACGTAGTTATGCTACGTGTGTTACAGATTACATGCCTTTTTATGAGTGTTACAAGTCCTTGTATGTAAGGACACATGCATATACATACACACACGCACACATGCAGGCATACAGTGCTGTGTCTCTCACATTTTACACATGACTGTGCCAAATGTCCATATGGTGCCTTGGTTCACATGTAAGGGTTGACTGGAGCTCAGAAAATAACAGGCATACCTTCAGCCAGAGGAATGATGAAACACCGCAGCAATCTCCCCTGACAGCCAGTCTGAGAGCGGGTTTATCTCAACCGGCACCGGCATCAAAGTGACGAGTCACCAGCTCACTCACGCTGACACTTCTCAGCTGACCGTTTTCCAAACACTGAGAACACAATCCACTTGGACCCCGAATTAAGATTCCTTCGATCCTTACTCTGTCAGGACATAAGATTTCTGATGGCAGTTTGTTTACCAAGCTGTTACACATGTAAACACCGATCAGCTGAAACGTAAAGGGGAGCTACAAAAGCTTTTCGTTGTAATTCAGAAAATTTTTGACGATTGTTGTCATGATACATGCGAGTTGAAGTTTTTTTTTTGTTTTTTTTTTATGTAATAGTGTGCAGATAATCCGTAGTTAAATAGATAGAGTGTAGTTGATATTTATAGTATAGATGTAGTTCCTGTGGCCTGTGGTGAGCCTGAAGAACATAATGTCTTATGTTCTTTACTGACAGAACTGGTCCTTAACAAGAATACTTGTCAAACATTAGAGTTGATCACTATTTGAGAATTTATCATTTACCAGATTTCTGCCTGTCTGTTTGCTCCTTAGCTGATCTCTTCGCTGTAACGGGTCGTAAAAATAGAATCTCAGATTGCTCCCAATAGCCTCACTTAGCCATTGTTCATTCAAGTCATGAATCCATTCAGTTTTAAGAGATGTAAAACATTCAATATTCAATCAATATTCACAGACTCTCTTCAGAGTACACGGTGGTTGACGAGATGCGGAGGAGTGGGTTGTATAGAATTCCTTTGGTTGGAGTGTTTGGCCTGTAAATAAATGAATAAAAGTGATTGAGAGTACTGTCGTCAAATCAGTGTGTCTCCTCACCGCCTGTTTCCGTCACTCACTCTGTCAGCTCTGACACTTGTGTGCTAATTCTGGTGTCTGAGTTGCCTCTTCACAAAATTCGTTCTTGTTCCGCCTAACTGAACTTGAACTGTTTTATTGTGCATTTGTTTTCATATAAAGAGGATGCTATAGCTCAAAGCAAGTGCTGTCTTTAAATCTGAGTTGACTAGCACGCAGAATTGCTTAAGATGACTGCTTGGACAAATTAAGATTAGAAATAGTGTACCATCTGATGCCAGTGTTAATCTTAATCTGATCAAAATCTAATCTTTGATTAATCTTAATCAAATGCCTTGAGAGGAATAGATGAGGTCATGACTATATATAGTGTATACTATAAACGGTTGTGTTTTTAAAGTGTGGGTCCTGTCCAGTCTTTGGGTACGGTGACTCCACGCCGCTGAGTGGGATGTGTGAGGGCTGCTCCTCTCGTTAATACTTTCCGATGGTGGAAAAGTCGTTAATGAGGACTGATGGGACCGGCATAAGCCTGCTCTGGTGACTCACAATCCCCTCGTCTCTTTCTCCCTAGCTCTCTCTGCCTCTCTCTCTCTTTCTTTCTCTCTCTGACACACACACACACACTCTCTCTGTGTCTCTCTCTCTCTCTTTCGCTCTCTCTCTCTCTCTGTCACAGACACTCTCTCTCTATATATGTGTCTCTTCCTCTCTAACTCGTTTTCTCTCACTCACTCACGCTTTCTTGCTTTTGCTCTTGTTCTCTCTCTCTCTCTCTCTCTCTCTCTCTCTCTCCCTCTCTTTCTCTCTCTCACTCTCGCTCTCCCCCTCTCTCCCTCTGCCTCATAAACATGTTCTTTCTCATCTCCCCAGAATCAAAGTAGCAGCAAGGAGGGTGACGAGATTGCATGTGCATAATTCATTCAGGAGAACAGGCATGGATGAATGCAGAGTGATTCACTGCCTTTTGACGGAGAAAGGAATCGAGAGAGAGAGAGGGGGTTTTTTGTGCCAGTTAATAAAGATGAATGCAGCCATCTCTGGGCAGATGTGTTTTTACGTGTTCTGTTCTCATGGCTGCCATCCTTTACACTCGCTGAGTTTGATACGTAGCCATGGTGCCCATTTCCGTGGTTTGTTGTTTTGTTTTCTTTGGTGAAAGCTCCCGTTTGTCCTGGAAGGAAACCCAGGGGGAAATGGGAAGTAGATTCAAACAGGTGCCACAGGCATCTCTTATTCCACATTCCTGTCCCTCAATTCCAGAATTCCTTAGTTCCTCCCTGCCAATGGAAGGCTCAAGCTTGCGTAATGTGTTTTGAGACACGTCCAATCCAAACAGAACTGTCGTCTGGTGACACTGTGTCATGCACAAAAATGGCACAACTGTGAGCCAAGATTGGTCACAGTGGCTTTTTTTTGTGGCTCTTTCAATCCATTCAGGAAGTGTTTGTGATCTGCTTAATGTGGTTTTTGTTTCTTTGGGGGGGGGGTTATGGCATGTTATGCAATGTCGTGCATGCCAACGGGGGCGTGTGTGTTCTCTCCACCTGTGGTTGAGATGAGGAAGAGTCGTGAACAGATTCCTGGCACACACTGATGATTGAACTCTATAATGGTTTCCCACACAATTTCCCTTCAATGCACAAATGATTGACAGCTCTGCTCTGCCATGTCTCTCCAGGGTCGGCATGTCAAGACAGGCCAGCTTGCTGCAATCAAGGTCATGGATGTCACGGGAGTAAGTCACTTTACTTTCTTTGCTTCTTTTCTCTCTTTCTTAACTTATTTTATCAACATTTCCACCCATTTCTCTCTCTCTCTCTCTCTCGCTCTCTCTCTTTCTATGTCTCTAGACAGACATGCATACAAACACACACATACACGCAATCACACACTCTCAAAGCATTTGTAATACTTTGTTCATGTCTGTCTCCTGTAGGATGAGGAGGAGGAAATCAAAGCTGAAATTAACATGCTGAAGAAGTACTCCCACCACCGCAACATTGCCACCTATTACGGTGCCTTCGTCAAGAAGAACCATCCAGGAATGGATGATCAGTTATGGGTTAGTCTCTCCCTTTTATCAGATCAAATCAATAACCAAGTCTGTGTATGTGTGTGTATGTGTTTTTTTATCTGTATATGTGTGTATGTGTGTGTGTGTGATGGGAGAGGAAAGGAAAATCAGTTGAAATGCATTGTGGTTTCCTTCTCTTTGTTTCGGCAGCCGTGCTGAGCAGAGACAGTGTGAGAGTGTTTTTTTCTTGCTGTATGCAGGATGTGTCAGCGCCCACTTACTGTCACACTTTCACTGTGGCAAGCTCTGAATGCTTCAGTGCAATACACTGCACACTGACCATGCTCTGCAGCACCTCAAGAGACTGCTGTTCCACACTCCAGTGCAGGCTGTGGTCAGCGACAACACCCCATCCCCCCAACACACACTCACACACACACACACTCACTCACACACACACACACACACACACACACACACACACACATACATATATACACACAAACACACATGTGCACACACAGATGCGCATGTACATACATACATACATACATACATACATACACACAAACACACACACATACACGGGCATGTCCATACACACATACATATATACACACAAACACACTCACACACGTTTATGCACATACCCGCAGATACACAAGATCAGATATCCCTTAGAGAGGGGTTTCCCTCAGAGCAACGCGAGTGTTGCTTTCTCAGCGGCTGTAACTGAACTCAGCCTCGGTGAGCATACATAGGAAGAGACAATTGAGACAAGCCTTTACATTGTGAATAGATATTGAAAAGGACAGTGTGTTCTTGGAAGTCACTGGTAATTTAAAAAATTCCATTCACTCCTTGGTTCTGTAATAGAAAAGGCTGAACAACCACAGGTTTTGTGCCTTTTTTCCAATCATTCTTTTTCTTACAAGGACTCCCAGGACATAAAAGTGAAGTTTGCGATACGCTATTATATTTCAGCAGCGTGTTGAACCATATTCTGATCAATCTCTTTTTCAGTAACTGTCTTTGTTGTTATGTCAGGTCTAATCTACACCCACAATATAAACCGTAAACCATTAAACCTCGATATGTGCTCTCAAAAAATGCCCCAGTGTCTTATGAGGGTTTAACTGCAGCGTTGTCTTGGTCCGTCTCTGGTTTACACAACAGATAATTGTGATAAGAGGCCATTCGGTGCTTAATCTCATCTGTATTGTGTGTCATTGAGTGCTCTTTTCATTTGGTCCTGTATAAACAATCTAATGTCCTTGGCAGAGTTTGCATTCTCAGTTTGAGCTCTGTTCAGTGCTACACCTTAAGTAAAAGCTATTAGATATCATTAAAATGCCTATTTGTTTTGTGGTTAGAGATTGAGTGATTTACGTTTGTGTTTGTATTTTTTCTGCCTGTAGTTGGTGATGGAGTTCTGTGGTGCTGGCTCAGTAACAGACTTGATAAAGAACACCAAGGGGAACTCTCTGAAGGAAGAGTGGACTGCATACATCTGCAGAGAGATTCTCAGGGTGGGTGTGTGAGTCCTCCAGCCCTGAAGAGGGCGCAAGAAAACAGCTTCCACCAAAAACACAATATTTATCTTCTCACTTAATCTCACTGTTTGTCTAAATACTCTGTTGTGTTCTCTCTGCCCCACAGGGTTTGACTCATTTGCATCAGCATAAGGTCATTCATCGAGACATCAAAGGTCAAAACGTGTTGCTAACAGAGAACGCGGAGGTCAAGCTAGGTAAGAGCAAAGCCCTGTGGGTGATTACACCTGAGGAGTTATGCTAACAAGCAGAGTCAGAGCTCTTTAGGAAGACCACGTTTAAAACCCATTCTTTGTTTCTCCCTTATTTCCGCTCTTTCTGCTCTCCATCTTTAATCAGCTTCGCTCTTTGTGCTGTTTTTCTGTGTTGACTGGACCTGTGGACCTCTCATAGCTACTAGGTGCTGTTATTTTGTTGTTTGAGTTTTGAAAGCAGCTCTAGTGTGTTGCCATGACGACGCTGCCTGCAGTGACAGGAAAAGAATGGCACAGAGGCAGATGGTTGTGTGCACTTCATCAAAGACCTTTCTACTCATTACCATACAGTGACACATTAAGGCCAAGTCCTCCTGTCTAACTCCATGTGTGTGTGTGTGTGTGTGTGTGTGTGTGTGTGTGTGTGTGTGTGTGTGTGTGTGCGCGTGCGTGCGTGCGCGTGCACTCCACAGTGGATTTTGGTGTCAGTGCACAGTTGGACCGCACCGTGGGTAGACGGAACACTTTCATCGGTACACCGTATTGGATGGCCCCTGAGGTCATCGCCTGCGATGAGAACCCAGATGCTACATATGACTTCAAGGTATTTTCATTAGCACATCTAACGATGATGTCAGTGACAGGTAGAATGTTTTTATGTTTATTTGTAATTACCTCCCTCTCCTGTCCAAGGTGACGTAACTGCCTCGTTCTCTTTGTTTTAGAGTGACCTCTGGTCTTTGGGAATCACAGCCATTGAGATGGCAGAAGGAGCCCCACGTAAGTCTAGCATGGGGCAACACTGTATGATACATATGTGATTTCAGATTGACTCAACCTAGTGCGGTAATGTTTCTTCATCTCTATCTCTCTCTCTCTCTCTCTCTCTCTCTCTCTCTCTCTTTACCAGCTCTCTGTGACATGCACCCCATGCGAGCACTGTTTCTCATTCCCAGAAACCCAGCACCCCGACTCAAGTCTAAGAAGTGGTGAGTAACATCTCCCTAAATCCCAAAACATATTAAATATCCCATCATCACATCTCCTATCATTAAAGCCCTGCCTGTACTCTGGTAAGGAGTCATTCAGGCCATGCAGTGACTTAGCTCCTTCACAGTGGAGTCTAAACCACTGCTGTGGAATGGGTCGCTTCGTTTATCCGAGCGAAAACGAAATGACTGACAAGATTATGACTCCTGATTGTGTTACTCTCATTAACTGGGCAGGAAGCTGTCAATCAAACACCGCACCCCGCCTCTGGGAAATCAACACTTAGACAGGTGTCATGTTCTAGACGGTGACATAAGCATGAACACAAACTCTCTCTTCAATTATTCTTTATTTAGTTGGGGTTTTTTTTTTTAGTATGTCTTTATGTTCAGAAGGTTGATTTGTTGTTGTTTGTCTTGATCATTTTGTACTTGTTAGTTTTATTGACACGACAGAAGCATCTGTCACTCATTTATTTTTGTGCAGGTTGCGAGAGATTTAATTTTTGTTGACAGATTTTGATTTAATGCTTTCTGGGTACATGTCCTTGAGTCATCCCAAGGTCTAAGAGAGGAGAGAGAGAGAGAGAGCGAGCGAGAGAGAGCTTTGAAAGCAAACCCAGCACGCTCATGACTTCTCCTCTCTGCAGGTCAAAGAAGTTCCAGTCATTTATTGACAGCTGTTTGGTAAAGAACCACAGCCAGAGGCCCAGCACAGAGCAGCTTCTCAAACACCCTTTCATCAGAGACCTGCCCAACGAGAGGCAGGTTCGCATCCAGCTCAAAGACCACATCGACCGCACCAAGAAGAAACGAGGGGAGAGAGGTGAGTGCTCTGCTGTTGGGAATGATGCCCAGCTCATACATCTTGGCTTTCTCCTCCAACACGGACAGCTGTTCGCATTGAGAGCCATGCTTTCTCTTTGTAGATGAGACTGAGTATGAGTACAGCGGAAGTGAGGAGGAGGAGGAGGAACGAGACATGGGAGAACCCAGGTAGGAGAACGCAGCTCATATCCAAGTGTTGTGTTTATGCATTAAAAATATCACGTTCTCCGCATGAGGACGTGTTAAATGGCGCGTTAATGACTCGACACCTCTGGTCGTACACAGCTCCATCATCAACATCCCTGGTGAGTCCACCTTAAGGCGGGACTTCCTGCGTCTGCAGCTAGCTAACAAGGAGCGTTCAGAAGCTCTGCGCAGACAACAGTTGGAGCAGCAACAGAATGAGGAACACAAGCGCCAACTACTGGCGGAACGACAGAAGCGTATCGAAGAGCAGAAGGAGCAGAGGAGGAGACTGGAGGAGGTAAGTGGACAAGAAAATGGAGGAGGAAAAAAAGGAGTGGAGGAGACGGTTGGGGGGGGGGAGTGGTGAACCTCATGACAGAAATGTGCCAGAACTTCTCATTTTATAAAAAAGTATACCAAAAGATACATATAGCTCTCGGAAAGACTATCAACTACGGACCCATTGCCAGCTTAAACCTGAAGCTGGCTACACCGTTTAACAGGACCAGTCTAGACAACAGACCCACCCATCTCATAGGGTCTACAGCTAATGCCAGGAGCATTTATCAAAGTTAATAATGTTATATGTTTTAGCCACACAGACAGGCCTCCTGCGCTCTGTGTGTGTAAGGCTCCTCAGGAATGCTGCAGCTCTCTGTTATCCACAGCTAGTTATAGTTTATCGTCAGAGCAGAGGAATGTGGGCTGTCGCCTTCAAAGAGACAGAGACAAATACGGAATGATATTAAGAGAGTAAGACAGATGGAGAAAAAGGAAGAGAGGGATGGACAGTGAAGGGGATCAGTGGGTCCAGGATCTAGCTCCTGAGCTGTGTGATGTAGCGTTTTCTCAGCGGGGATGAAAGCATGATGCCTGCTGGGATAAATCAGGCCTCTCCCATGGGCACCCAGCTCCACTCTCAGGGCATCCGTCCTCCTACAGAGCTTCTGTCAGTTTGCCAGGGCTCAGCACGCCTCCTGTCATGCCGCCTCAGCTGGAGAAAGGCCACTCAGCATGGTCACCTACCCACACAACCCCGTCAATCTCACTGCCACCTAGTGGCGTAGAACTGTGCTCAGACCTGTCAGCGGAAAAGCTCTTTGACATAGTTTACAATGACATGATACTGTGTTTTGATTGACTGAATGTACATGTAGAGCTAAAGTTTTGGTTTCTCCTCGCTGATGGTCTCTCCTTGTGTTTTTTTTTTTTTTTTTTTTTTTTTACAGCAACAGCGACGAGAGAGGGAGATAAGGAAACAGCAAGAACGGGAACAGAGGAGACGCTACGAGGAGATGGAGCAGCTTCGGAGAGAGGAAGAGAGGAGACATGCAGAGAGAGAGCAGGTACATACACACACACACCCACACACACACACACGCAGAGAAACAAACACACACGCTCTCACTTTATATAGCATCTGCCCACACAGTCACATGCACACAGGCTCTCAGACTGAGACAGATTATATACTCACACGCCTGTGATCAACCAACTGGAGAGTAAGAGAAGACAGAGTGGACACACATAAGCAGAACACATACTCACACACACCCGCACATACCCATAGGGAGAAAAGGTGTGAAGCAGCACAAAACAGATAAATGCTATTGAGACATCTTCAGCACATCTGTGAATGTGCTAATAATAATAACGAAAAAAAAAACCATACAGAGTAATGCTATTAAAAGGCAAGAGAAAAAGACAACAGGTATATACCCACATTTTACCTAAGGGCCCGTTAGCTCTGTTATGTGATACATTACATGTAGTTCAGACGCTGTGCTGTAGTCCACAGCTGACCACTCACATGTGGCTATCAGACTGTATCCGATGCCCCAGTTCCTTATATAAACCTCTCTCTCCAGCATCTGACTCATGTCCCCCAGGGAGGGAAATGTTCCGGAGGAAGGAATGCATATTTAAACCGTTTTCCTGAAAGAAAATGTCCTCCTGTCCACCTCCAGTTGTTCAGCTTTTGCCCTCTGCCCAGGCCGAATTAAGATTGCTCACCCTCGCTGTGTGGAGTTTTTTTTTTTTTTTTTTTCCTTTGTGTGAAGTGGATGACGGAGAATTGATTGACACAGATTACAAGTGTCCCGTTTGGGGTTAATTACATATTTCCATTTGGGATTTTTTTTGATTTTTGGTTAAAGGGGTAGTCGGCAGATTTAGCCTGACTGTGACCTTTCGAGGACACGTCAGCCGCTGCACGTCCTGTTCAGTCATATGTGGAACACACCGTGACCGTAGCAACGAGCCAATCTCCTCAGGCTGCCAGAGCGAACTAAACCAAATGATCATCGAAATTGAGTGTTGTTGAAAAGGACTGGCCTGATCCCAGCGGTCATAAGGCGATCCAATGTCATAGTTAATAGGAGCGAAAGTTTCTCCATGGTACAGTGCAGTGTGAGAGCGATACGATGATAATCCAGCTGATAGTCAAGCGCTGCTCTTTTCCTATACTTCACTCTGAGGCTTTCTGAAAGTTAATGCTTTTAAATTCTGTCTTTCCTTCTGGAACAACTATCCACAAGCTAACTCTTTTCAGCATGTCACACAATGCCTTCTATCTGTGAAAGCCTGTTTCTTTTGCTCCAAATATCTGTCTGGCCATGAATAAACACTCTGTACACTCTGGATGGTGAATGTAACTGCTTGCACACTGATTCTATTCAGATGTTATTCCTTTTATACCAATTTATCGCCTGGACTTCTCAATGGAAGTCTGTGTGTTGTTCTTTTGACCCGTTATCTAGTTATTCTGCCCTGTTTATCAATCGGTCTGTCTGCCTTTCTATTTCAACTTATTCATAGTATCTGAATTCTCATGCTTGATTCTCTGTTCATCTGTTAAGCTCCCTAACTCTTTCACTTTCCCTCCTTTAAAACCCTTTTCTTTTCTCTCTATTTCTCCGCTGTGCTGCTGTGGTATGTGTTGTGCTGGTAGGAGTATATTCGGAGACAGTTGGAGGAGGAACAGAGGCAGTTGGAGATCCTACAACAGCAGCTCCTGCAGGAGCAGGCTCTTCTCCTGGTAAAACAACACACAGGGGCTGTCACATTCTAAGCGTGCCTTACCACTGATAGACCGTGTGTTTACAGTTGGTCTGTTTCTGGCAGTAACTCTGAGGACTCCGTTTGATGGGTTTACATTGTCTTTTTTGACGTTGTTGAGTAAATTGACCACAGTTCTGCTGTGTGGCAGTTTTGAGATAATGTATGACTGGATCTTGATGAGTTGGTCTCATGCAACTGGTGACTTGTGTTTGACCATTGATTAGTGGGCAAAAAAGAAAAGTTCTTTGGTGGTTACAGAAACAACCAGTTATGCTCTGGTAGAAGAAGGAACTGTTTCAGTTTAGTCAAATCAGTCAAAGGTATAACAGCCTCCAACTGAAAGTTTTCCGTCAGACTGTATTACAGCTTCACAAGTGTCCTAGGCCAAGAAAGGTCCTGTTGAAACAAACAGTGCTAATGCACCAGCATTCCAGGGCATATTTCTGCAGCTCATACTCGTTTAAAATGAAATCTAAAAATGATCTGTTATGTGCCTCTGATTGTGCATGCATTGCGGTCATGAGTCTTTTTTTTGTCATTCTACTGTAGTAGCAGCATCTTACCGAATTACGACCTGTTCTAACTTTGTCTTTCTCTCTTTGTTTTCTGTTTTATTTCCTGTTTGTGTGTGTCTGTCCATGTGATTTCTTGTGGGGGTTTTTTGTCCTCTCTGAATATGAATGTGTGGTTCTGTCTCTGTCTCTGTGTCTGTGTCTGTGTCTGTCTGTGTGTGTGTGTGTTTGTCTTCTGTGCATGTGTTCTTGTGTTATGTGTTTGGCTCTGTGCTGTGCATATAGGAGTACAAGAGGAAGCAGCTGGAGGAGCAGAGGCAGGCGGAGCGTTTGCAGAGGCAGCTCCAGCAGGAGAGGGCTTACCTGGTCTCCCTCCAGCAACAGCAGCAGGAGCCCAGACCCGCAGAGAAGAAGCAGCTCTACCACTATAAAGACGCAGTAAACCCCAGCGACAAACCCGCCTGGGCCAAAGAGGTACGGAAGGCTGAATCGTGACCAAAATGAGCTGGCTTTTTTTTTTTTTTTTTTTTAACTTCTGGAATGTACCTGAGTTTGAATTTGAAGTTTGGTGTAAGGATGGAATTGTTGGATATCTAAACATTTAACCATTCTGCTGATATTTTCAGGTGTGAAGTATTCAGCGTGGACGGTAGCACAAACTACGGACTCAAACCTGTACAATTTTGTGATGATAATTTCATGTTTTGTTCATTAACTACTTAAATGTTTCTCTCCAGTAGAGGGTGCGGGAAGGAGCCTTCAAACAGCTTACTTACAGCTTCTGTCATGCCTTCTAACTGCTGTTGTGATGCGCGTTTGCAGGTTATGAGACGCGCTCAAAGTAACTCCCCCCGAATACCTCCCAAGAAGCACCACTCCTTTAACCACCCTGGGGAAGCACGTGTCGGCCATCTCCTCCTCCCTAATCAAACCCCCCATCGCCGTCCTCTTCGCCCCCCGTCCTATCCCGCCCCCTCCTCTTCCAGGTCCAGGGAGAGGTCGGAACTGGAGATCAGACAGTTGCCCAGTAATGCCAACATACCCAGAATCCGTGTGGCCTGCGAGCCCGACCTGGCAGACATAGCCCAGCAACACCACCAATCCCGTGGCCGCAGCCCAGGGCGAGCCCACAGAGGGGTTAGTGAGGGACGGGCACACTCGTTGTGTCAATATGTACACAAACACAATCAGCCACAGAAGCTCATTGTCGTCAGAGACGAGTTCATACAGATGCTGCCCCTGTCAACTTTAGCCCTCTCTCAATTAGCCAAATACTTGCCCAAGTCCTCAGGGGAATGGTCTCTTTGGATGGCTGGTCCATCCCGCTTTTGGGCCCTCTGGATTACCGTCGCCGCTGGGTGCACGTGGGTCAGGTCTTAATCAACTTCATGTGAACTCACAAAAGCTACCTACCCACTCCTGCTCCCCATTTATCTCAAACTCTTCTTTTCTACTGGATTTGAGTGGGTCTTGGCCTGTGAGAATCTTTGACTGTCTCTTTAGCTCTCTTTTACATATTCTTTTCATTTTTCGACTGGTAACCTGATCTCCGTCCTAAAGTAAGTGGGAAATGGGATTTTTCTGTCAGGGAATTTGACAGGCTTTTGGGTGTACAGGTTCAAAGAGAGTTCAATAGCCAAAATATGCCCAGAGTGTGACATAATGATTATCTACCTAGGGTTCTGAAAATGTTTTTCATGCACATTTATGGACATTGAACATGTCTTATGACCAATGTTCCATTGTACACCCAAAGCCCTGTTGGGGATAGAATTTTCTCCTCTTCTCTAATAATATTACCTTCTTCCCTTTTAGGTGTTTGGCCCTCTACAGCGTTCTGTTCTGCGGTGTTTTCATTATCTGCTGAAGTTATATTGAATGCCCTCAAAAATGATACACGGCAGTGTTTCTCAACTCCTAGTTTGTGAACCAGCTCTCATCACTGATTAAACTGGCTGACCTTCAGTTACTGCTGCAAGCTTGTAAATGAGACCTCAGTAACATGCAGCATCAAGGGAAAGTGTTGCAGGGCTTTTAAAAAAGAGGAATCATTTATGACTGTTAAGAAATAGGAAGAGGAATTGAATTGTTGTGAAGTTCTTTGTATTACAAAATGACGGTAGTATTTTAAAGGATGTTGGCAGTAGAGAGCTATTGGTGGGCACAAAATGGATGGAGAAACAATGTCTGTGTTTTTACAGCTTCTCATGTCCTCTGGAATGAAGGTGTGATGGCATCAATATGTTTATGCGGTCTGTGTCGGAGAGATTGGAGAGATTTTTAGATGTCTGTTTAACGGACTGTCTCTGTGGGGTGAAACTAAGGATGTAGTTGTATTATGTTTCAGCTCTCTGTACACTAACGGCGTGATGGGCTTGTGCTCTTTACGGCTTACACTGACATTTCAATTATTCTTCCATCTAGGCATCCAAAGCATACAAATACTGGCACAAACGGAATTTATGGGGTTGTATAGATGGTTTGCTGAAGCACAACAGATTGGTGCATGCTAACAACAACTGGTGACTGGTTGAATCAAACATTAGCTTACTAACAGATTGTAGTGCTTTGCCCTTTTTGCATTTCTGGAACCTCTTACTTTGCCTTCTTATCTGTTGGCTGACTTCGAATGTGTTTTTCTACCCTTTGACTGACATGAATCTTTTCCTGTTTCATTAAGGTTTTGTTGTACTCATGGCAGATGTATTTTACCTTTAATAAGCTGTATTGGGTGCAGTTACAGAAGGGAACACGCCATCTCTGTCAAATTTGGGAAATTTATTAAACTCAGGAGCTAATTCTCAGCAGGTCTGAAAATATCACAGAACAGGGACATCTTTGCTATATAGGACAAGTACATTTTGATGAGGACTCACTTAAGTTTAAAAAAAAAAACATACATTCTAGGATGTTAATATCATTATGGGGATAAACAAGTTTAAGCAAACACATTTCAGTCTCTGTCAGACTTTAAAAACAGTCACACTGTATTTCATTGGTAGGGTTGTGTGCACTTGGTCACACCTGGTTAAAGTGGATGTTGGCTAATATTGAAAGCATTTTCAGGGCAAGCAGAAGGAAGTAGAGATTCCATTAGATATCAATAAATCCAAGAAGTTAAGGTCCCAGTGTCTGCAAAGAAATCAAAGCTGAAAAGAGGTTGGACAGTCTACAAAGACAGAAAGACATTGAAAGTGCTTGCAGGAAAGTAAAATGAAGGTTCTCACAGTCTGGAATATTACTGAAGGCAACCTTACATTTTTGTTGAAAATCTAAGGGGAGATCATCAAACACCCCCACAGCAGCACGTGCTACCAAAGAACATTTTGGTGCTGAGCAAGTCCAGAGAGGGAACTATAGGAAACATTTGTTATTCAGGCTAAAGATGCAGTCACAAAACATTAACTGACAGGATATCCATAATGTAGCATGTATCATAATCACTTTATTGCTTTTAGTAATATTCAACAAAAACTGCAAAGAAATATTAGATTCAATTTTAATAGTTTTGGATTACAGTTTGCAGAAAGATGTCATGTTTATCTTTCTGCTATATAGAGATTGAAGGGGCTTCTGTTCACCAAGATTTTTATTAAAACATTCATTTTGAGCAGGGATGTTCAAGGTGAATTCAACACACACAGCTATATATTATTGCTGATGAGACATCTTATGTTTTACAGTTAGTAGAAATTCCTTTATTTATTTATTCGCCTTAGTCACCTTACTTATCATTAGTCTTAAATCACCTTACTCGTAGTGCTACAGAATCATCTTAAGCTTTACACAGCATAGAAAAAGGTTTTGTCTGATGTGGGACTTTTTTTATGTAAAGGCATCATTTTTTCCTCAGTGAAGATTTTAGAGCTCATGTGACTAGAGATACTATGGGAACAGTTGAGGTGCAGTGCACACTAGTACTTTTCCACAGATAACATGGGTGGGGCCAGTTATACAATCTAACCGTTCTTCAGCTCAGACAGAATAATATCGAACACAACAATGCAGGCAAACAGAGGACAAATGAACAAAACAAATGGCAGTCCAGCAAAACTTGTTTTCTTAAGCTTCATTAAGATGCCTTGCCCTCCAGGCACTCTGTTAATAAGTGAATGGGAAAGGCTTAGG
Source organism: Chanos chanos (assembly GCF_902362185.1). NCBI lineage: Eukaryota > Metazoa > Chordata > Actinopteri > Gonorynchiformes > Chanidae > Chanos > Chanos chanos. The sequence continues at coordinate 11,803,685 of NC_044497.1, read as the reverse complement.
CGGGAAAGCAGTTTTGTGTTCTGACATGCTCTTTCATGTTCAGGTGGAGGAACGCTCTAAGCTGAACAGGCAGAGTTCCCCAGCACTGCAGCACAAGGTGGCCAACCGCATCTCTGACCCGTCTTTGCCCCCTCGCTCCGAGTCCTTCAGTAGTGGAGGCATACAGCAGGCCAGAACCCCACCCATGCACCGCTCCGTAGAGCCCCAGGTACAAGGCCCCGTCTGTGTGTGGGTGGGGGTGGGTTGGCGGTTGTTTCGAAATCAACAGTAAAAACAATATGTCCCTTTTTGAACATTGGCATTACAGTGCAACTTAGAGATAAATCATAAACGTATTTCAGGATGCTGTGAGTTTCTCTAATGACAATTTGGAAACTATCATGCGTTGAACTTAAAATTGATCATGGAAGTCTACTTTATTGCCCTATCTTTCAGATGGCCCATTTGGTCTCTGTGAAGTCCCATGGTTCCTCCATGTCAGGATCTCAGTCTTTGCATGACCAGTCTTCCCAGGGTGTCTCAGCCTTCCAGGAGAGCCTGTCACCCCATCGACCCCCAATGCCCCGTCAGAACTCAGACCCCACCTCTGAGACCCCACCACCGCCACCACGAATCACTAGCCGTGATGACAAGTTTGACCGTGGCTCCTGGCTGAGGCAGGAGGAGGACGTCCCACCCAAGGTAAGAAAATTGGGCTAACACGAGGAGGCAGCAGTGTCATAGCCTAGCAGAGAAATTCCTAAATTTAATATGGTTTTAGATATTTATGTCAAAACCTTGCTGTGTCTCTGGATTTGGTGCTCCTCTAAGGTGCCTCAGAGGACCACCTCCATATCGCCAGCACTGGTGAGGAAGAACTCTCCTGGGAATGGACCAGGGGGTTTGGGACCAAGGGCCGGAACTCATCTCATCCGGGCCAGGTACGCACAGACCTTACACTTGCCCAGCGTGTTTTCAGTTTCTCCTCGTGGACGAAAATGAAGTAAAAGCCTTTTGGGGTTAATGTCTCCTCAAATTCGGTTAATGTCTTCTCAATGTATGTGTTGGTCTTCACCACTGTGTTTCTGTTGCTGTAGTAACCCAGACCTGCGTGTTGCCCTGGATTCGGCACTCCAGAGGACCAGCAGTGGGAGTTCATCAAGCTCCAGTACCCCCAGCTCCCAGGGTGGCTCTAATGAGAGGAACCGGGTGGGAGGTGAGAGCTCCACTGAGGTAGAGAGAGAGAGAGACAGACTCTGAGGCTTTACTGGGTTATTTCCTGACATACTTCACTCTTAAGCCAGAGGATATGCTTGTTCAGACTGTGTTTGAGTAAGCTGTCGGAGGTGTGCTTAGTGTTTGTTGTTCTGGTTTTCCATAGGATCCGGTAAACCCGAGGGATCTTCAGCCGCATCCCAAGAGACCAAGCCGAAAGCTCAGGAGGAGAGCCGTGAAGTGACCAGACCTAGCCGACCAGCAGTGAGTGACACCTTCTCCACAGTAGCGCCCCCTTTTTCTCCCATGGAACACAACCAGTCTCAAACACACAGCAAATATGAACCAAGCTTGGATTTTCGTATGTCAGACACCATTTCAGCACCCGAATCTGTCGACTTATATTATTTACTTATCTCTCTTCATTCCCTACAGGAAATTCTTTTGGGCCATGTACCACACTTTCATAATCACAAAGTTCCATAGCACACCATAATGAAATTCTGCAACACACTCTCACCAGACACATTGATCCATACTAAATCTTAGTCATGTCTATGTCTGTGCATATCAATCGAGCCCACATGACACTGCTGTATTAAACTCTGAACTTTGGACAGTTCTTCTCTACAATACTCCTCTGAGCTTCCACTTTGCTCATTTTTCGTCTGACGTTTTCTCTAATCCACTACTGTCTTTTTCAATTCTTACCCCTCTTTTCCTCCAATACTTTCTCTTCCGTCGACCCTCCCCCCTCAGAGTTATAAAAGAGCCGTAGATGAGGTTAGTGAAATTTGACCTCTTCATCTCTCTCCCTCTTTCTGAGATTATCTCTTTCTTCCTTCCTCTCTCTCTCTCTCTCTCGCTCTCTGTCTCTCTCTCTCTCTCTCTCTCACTCTATCTCTCTATCTTAACCTCTTTTTCTCACCTCTCTCTGCTTGTTTCCTTCTCTCTCTTTCTCACTCTGACTCTCTCACTTCGCTATCCTAATCTTCCAGTCTCTCACCCTGTTTGCTCTTTCCGGGGTCAGGTAGTAAATGAAATGTCTGCCCCTTTAAAACACCACCAGTATTCACAAACACCATGTCAGTCACCTCCATTAACTACATCTATCTCCATCACTCTTGATTCGATACAGTCTCTCACACTCACAGACTCTGACTCAGGATTCTAACTGTTGCCTCGGCAACCGTTGTCTCCGAGCAGTGGAATGAATGTTTACATTAACTTAACCTTTCCTACTACATTGTGGAAAACAGAAAGTTCTGATTGCATTTTCTGTGTAGCCCAAAAAATACAGAGAACATACTGGTTAAATATCTCTTCAACAGAACAGGGTTTAGATTGCTCATTTCTCTCTGCAAAATGGAGGTGTTTTACTGGTATAGATTCACTTTAAAAGTGAACCAACCCCCTTGAGCACAGCATTTAAGTTAAGCTGGGTTTGATGCTCCTTTCCTAATGCCATCTCTTCTCTGTCTGGCTGCCTCATCTCCGGCATAAGGAGGAACTGGTAAGACAGGCATCAGTCGGTAGGATTACTGGCCCCAACACTAACCTTGCTGCATGCTTTTCAAAGGTCTGAGGAGACTCTCAGTGATCTTCCTTTTTTTCTTATTGGTCAGTTTTCTCTCCAATTGTGCACGAGCTGCTGCCCTTGTTATAGTGCATCATTCTCAGGAATGATGGTGGATATTTTCCCTTTGTTGAGAGCTGATTTTTTTTTTTTTTAGTCATTTATTTGCTTATCACTTTTTTTTTGTTTCATTTGGATAGTGAGGTTAGTACAGCAATACTTCTGTTGTGGCATTTTGTTGATTTAAAAGTGCAGTCTGCCAGTCAAGAGTTTATTGCTGTTACCTGTACTAACAAGTGCATTTTGATGACTTCAAGTCGTCTACTCGTGTATTGTGAAAACTCTTTAACACGGCACTCGCTGCTCCTTATTGTGTTAAAGGTTCTGTTCGTTGAAGTTCTCACAGCTGTAGGAGTTGGAGAAAAACCTTTTGATTAATTCAAAGTGTCCCTCTACCCTTGTCCCTTTTTCCCCTTCTCTCCTTCAGGACCTCACCGCTCTGGCCAAGGAGCTAAGGGAACTGCGGTGCAATGAGGAGACGAACCGGCCGCCCGTTAAAGTGACGGATTACTCTTCCTCCAGTGAGGAGTCAGAGAGCAGTGAGGAGGAGGATGGGGAGGGTGGGGCTCATGACGGCACCGTGCCTGTCAGCGATATCCCTCGAATCATGTGAGTATTTTGCATTTCACTGACTACACCTGTCGTATGCCGGGATTCTCTAAATCCACTTTAATACAACTTAACTTCCAAGCTTATGTTTTCAAACGATGATTTGTATGTGCTGGTTAACAGAGAGATTCTTGGCAGAAACACGGTGACAACCTCACATAAAGAGTATTGACCTATTTAGAGTTCTCAAGGGGCATCTTTTCCTTAAACCAATAGGCCATCAGCCGGCCAGGAGAGCAGTGAATCATACAGCGGGATGGGTGATCATGAGGATGACCATAGCAACAATTCCTATGGCAACAACTCGAAAGATAGCACCTTGATGATGAGAGAGGTGAGCATGTGTTTGTTACCTGAGACTCTCATGACCTTGCCTCCTGCTCTCTGCTCTCTTGCCGCTTCAGTCTCTAAAGTCATTCATCACTGCATCACTGTTTCATAATCTCTGTTTGCTGTACTCCCCTTTTTTTATTTGCATTAATGACTCTATGAGTTGGCATTTCTGTCACTTTTCAGTATTTTAACATCTTGCTGCATTTCGCTCTTCCTCCTTTCTGTTGGAGGACCGACCTCTTTGCTTAGGCTGTTAGGGGCACCCATATCACATTTCCCAAATTCCTCCACATGGTGGGTTATTGGCGATGCATGGCTGGGCAGGGGGCTTCTAGGAGACTTCTTTTGGCCGCGGGGTGGCAGTAGAGTAGTGCTTCTCCTTTCTCTGTTCCTCTCTACAGACGTTTGAGGATAGAAAGCGCTCGGGTCACGCCGAGAGCAACGGTTTCCCCGGTAACGGCAATCTGCCCGATCTAGTGCAGCAAAGTCGTTCTCCCTTGGCCACGCCTGGCGAGGGTCCAGGGCGGCACCCCGGTCTGCATGCGCAGGACCTCGACTCTGTGGCTGAAGTAGGTGATGGTGAAGCCTGTAAGAGCCACCCTCGTACTCTGATCCTCGACCTTGACCTAACTCTAACCTAACGCCCCCTCCCATCAAACGTCTAATCCAGACCACGTATATATCTGGCTTTCTCATCTGGCTGTAGGCTCAGGGTTACCCCAGCTCTCGTCCCAGTCCCAGACTCCTGTCACTTTCATGTCTTATCCTTACGTTTGAAACATGTTTTCCTGTTTGTTTGTTTGTTTGTTTTGCTAGCGCCTCATATTTTAATTTACCTGCTTCTTTTATCATTTGTAAATCATTCACTTTTTGGTTGAACCTCATGGTAAAACACGTGAATGAAGAGCATGTGTAAATACATTGATCTCTCCTCACCACTTCGCTCACATCCTCCTTTGAACGCAGATATCTTTTTAATGGACCGTTATGTGATTAAATAACAAATAACACAGAGCGTACCTAACAAACAGAGCTACACTATGTTAGTGTGTCCCACGATTATTGCTATGTCCATCAATAACTGCTACCATTACATTTGCATTCAGTCATTTTTGTCCCGCCGTAAATGTCTTAGACGTCCCTCTTACACTGATTTCTCACATTTGACAGTATGGAATGGGGAGTGGTTCCAAAGCCTCCTTCACCCCATTTGTAGATCCGCGGGTATATCAGACCTCGCCTACTGAGGATGATGATGAAAACTCTGCTTCAGGTGACTGTGACTCGTGGTTCCCTGCACTCATTGGGAGATGAATAATATTATGTTGGTTCAATTATACTGTCTTATTTTAAGGCTGTTTAAGAGAAATACTATCTCAATGGAACTAAAAGTTCCCTTTCTGACTTGTCAGTGTTACTACGTCACCTAGAATATCACCATTGTATTCTCCTGTGTCCCAGACCTCCTTGAGTTGACGTCTGTGTGTTATACATTGCCCAGCTAATTTTGCAGATGAGATGTTGCGTCAGGAACAGGAGCAGGAGCAAGCTCGGCTGAACGAGGCGCGAAAGATCTCTGTCGTCAACGTCAACCCCACCAACATACGGCCACACAGTGACACACCAGAGATCCGTAAATACAAAAAGCGCTTCAATTCAGAGATTCTGTGTGCGGCACTGTGGGGTGAGTCTGCATCTTTTTTGACTGGTCTGCTTTTTATCCGAACACCCTTTAAGGGCATGCTTAGTTGAAGGAGTGCTCTCGTAAATATGGGTATATGTGTGTATCTTTGTGTGCGTCAGGAGTGAATCTGCTCGTTGGCACTGAGAACGGGCTGATGCTTCTGGATCGAAGCGGGCAGGGGAAGGTCTACAATCTCATAAACCGCAGACGCTTCCAGCAAATGGATGTTCTGGAGGGTCTCAATGTTCTGGTCACTATATCGGGTTAGTTACGCCACCGGAAGGATTTGATCAGAGGGATGATGCAGTAACAGGACGAATGTTACTGCAAGCAAATAAACAGCCGGAAAGGAAATGGAAGTCATCTCTTGGTTATTAGCCGTCTGTGTCGTGGGAAGGACACTTAAGTTTCTCCCTCTTTTACAGGTAAAAAGAACAAACTGAGGGTGTACTATCTGTCATGGCTTAGGAATAGGATACTTCATAATGATCCTGAGGTGGAGAAGAAACAGGGCTGGATCACGGTGGGAGACCTAGAGGGCTGTGTCCATTATAAAGTCGGTAGGTCTTCTTACTTAGTAGCGTTTTGGTACGTTTTCAAAGTACTACATTTTTATTATCTTTTAAACTTGTTACCACACCATTGAATGTTCATTTTACCAAATGTACATCATATAACCTGTATGATTTACATAATTCTTTACTTTTACCAGTGAAATATGAAAGAATCAAGTTCTTAGTGATTGCCTTGAAGAATTCGGTGGAGATATATGCATGGGCTCCAAAACCATACCACAAATTCATGGCTTTCAAGGTCAGCAAGAGAAAAACAAAGTCTACTTTTTATAACTTTTTTTCAGTCTCTTCAGCATTCTTACAATGTTTAGTCCTCATTTAATTGCTTTATTTCAAAATAAGGCTTCAGACATAAACAGAGTTAAGTAGCCAACAGAGTAGTTGTTTCAAACATGTGGAAGCAAACAGGCCACTGCCAGAAGCAGAATGTATCTGAAATCCTAAAAGGTGATTTTGGTGACCCAAGTGATGTCATCAAGTCTCTCTCTCTCTCTCTGTCTCCCCTAAAGTCTTTCACAGATCTGCAACACAAGCCTCAGTTGGTTGACCTGACAGTGGAAGAAGGTCAGAGGTTAAAGGTTATCTATGGGTCCAGCGTTGGTTTTCATGTGATTGACGTAGACTCTGGGAACCCGTACGATATCTACATCCCATCCCACGTAAGTGATGAGGGGGCGGGGCAAAGAGAGCTCTCCTCCCCCCTCAGCTTTGGCCCTAGTCTCCTCCCCTCAGACGACCAAGGATGCTGACACAACCTCTCAGCCTGGTGCCAGCTGGTAGTAATGTGTGTTTGTGTGTGTTAAAATGTAAAAAATAGAGTAACTGTGAGGACATCGTGTTTAACTCTGGCTTTAACTGCAATGTGTAGTCATAGTAACAATTCTTCTGCTGTTACTTACAACAGTTACCAAAGAATGACAACATGCATGGCTCAGAGGGGCAAGTGGAATGTTAAATTGTATTTTAGGATGTATGCTAGAGTGTAATTGATATTAATAATGCTAGTATGGCTAATTGTAGATTGAACACCACCACACATCTCCCCGATCTACGACCTTTGACAAACCAAACCAGTATAAGATAAACGGTGAACCAAAGCAACCAGAAAGTGTTGGTACCCTAGTGCCAACGGTGTTGGAAGCACTGGAAGGCAGTGCTGAGAGAGCGTTCTCTTTGCCCTGGTGGTGCTGAGGTTGAAAAGTGGGAGATGCTATTGTTGCAGCAGTTTCTCACAGGGAGAAGCGCTGGCCATCTGCCGTCGTTTGAGACAGAGCGAAAAAAGGTGTTGACAGCTCAAAGGCCCAGGGGGAGGGGAAAGCGCCACCTTCTGGAAAATGTTGTGCACTGCGGCTCGTTCTTAATCACTCGAGGCTCATCTGCCCCCCTCCCTCCCCATGTTCCCTCCCCCAGATTCAGAGCAGTGTCACCCCTCACGCCATTGTGGTGCTCCCCAAGACCGACGGGATGGAGATGCTTCTGTGTTATGAAGATGAGGGAGTCTATGTGAACACTTACGGCAGAATCACTAAAGACGTGGTGCTACAATGGGGAGAGATGCCCACCTCTGTTGGTAGGTTTTGGTTGTTTATTTTACTGGACACAAAGCTCCTATTTCACCTCCTTTCAGAGCCTCAGCAGTCAAAATGGTAGGTGTGCCCCCAACCCCTCTCCCAGAAACCCTGCCCCACCCTGCCCTTCATCCCACACACAGACATCCGCATTAGCCTCACACATTTGAAAAGATTCAAGAGAGCACTTCCCCAGCATTCACAGACCAACCATCTAGCCTGTGATGTGTTTGGAACACATTTGGAAGCTCTTATCACGTTCTTGTCTTCTGAACTTGTTCACACACACACACACATACACACACTTTCACTCTCTCTCCCTCCCTCTCTCTCTCTCTCTCTCTCTCTCTCTCTCTCTCTCTCTCTGTCTTTCACACACACACACACACACACACACAGGCATGCACATGTTCAAATACAAGCATTATTTTGCCTGCATTGCCTTGGTCATAATAGTTTTTTTTCACCCAAGAATTATCCCTCTCTTTGCCAAACCAGTGCACTAGGCACCACTTTCCTGCCAAAAAACTGCCCCATGTCAATCCCTTCCACTCTTCAACGTCCCAAACCCCTCTTTTTTCCACTAGATCATCTGTCAGTCTGTCCCAGAACCCTGACATAGAAAGGAATGTTGTTGTCTGTGTGTTGTTTTTTTTTCATTTTGTCTTATTTGTGTTTGTTCTTATTGTTTGACAGAGCTGACAGTTAAAGTTGAGTGCAGCCTCAGTACTGAATGTGCTGTTTACTTGACTATGTTCATTTGGGCAGTTTACTTAACGTGTTGTGCCACTTCACTTCACTAACATGTCTGAATGTCCATACAATACCTCCAAAATTATTCTCACCTTTGATTGAAAAAAAAAAACTGTGTAAAATGAACAATTGAAAATCTGAGCAGTTTTTCAAATAGGCGGAAAGTATTGTACTTCAGTAAGGATCAGTAAGGTGGAATCTAAAAAATAAAAATCACCCCTTTTTTCAACTGTTAATACTAATAATAATTGTAGTAGTGGTATTGTCACAATTATATATAACCCTGTTTCAGTAATTTGCACCTTACCATCTCAGCAGTAAAACTCGTTTTATTGACGTTGTACATGGCACATTTTTGGGGGATGTTTGATCATTCCTCTGTATAGAGTCCTCCATACAGAGGATTCATTGGGTTCTTCCATCTATGTGGATTGCTGTGTTTAGTTCAAACCGCAGAGTCAAGTCGTGTGGCCATAATGGGCGTTGAAAAACTGTTATTTTGTGGTCACATAACTGTTTCTTTGATAGCCTGAGGCATATCCATTCTTGGCATATTCATTAAGAGGTTGTAGCTCCCTGGCAGAGAGGAGAAGGTTTTTGACCAGAATATCCTGAGGGTTTATTTCAAAGATTTCATGATTTCACTGAATTTAACAAGAGTCCCAGAATCAGAAGACAGGAAACATTGTGGTGCCGTCAAAAATTCACATTCGTTTTAGGTAAAGATCCTCTTCAAAATAAGATGAACCTTCCAAATTCAGAGATAATCCCAAAGTATAAGACTCCGTTGGAGACTGCAATACATTTCCCCAGACCTGAGATTAATTTAGCATGTTGATGCTAATTTACTAGCGTTGAGTTTAATTCAAAGTAATTGCTAGGGTTATGAATAATTGTGACAAAAATCTGAGAAACCATGCAACCTTAAAATATGATGGCATTGTTTTTCATTATTGCCATCTTTATTGAGGATGTGAATAAATTTTGAGGTTTCTGTATACGTCATTGAGAGCCCAAATGAATTTCTTTTAGGATAAAACCTTTCTGTTTTATTAAATTCTCTGATCCTTTACCTGGCCTCAAAAGAGGTCTTAGCAATTCTATTCTATATTCAGTCATAAAAAGATAAACTCCCACTCTTGCCAGTAAAATAGGCAAGCACAGATATTCCACCTGAATTGATATTCTTTAAATCTAAATCTTTCAAAATGAAACCTTTTTATGTTTCTCGATGGCTAATTTAATTCACATTTAATTAGATGACTTTGTGATACGTGGATCTGAAATCACATTTCAGCTTTTTAATGTTTGTTTGTTCCCATTTCTGTCTTTGGAAAAATGTGAAGATATGTTTTCTTTTGTTATGTCATTATCTGCCAGAACAGACTGCTACAAAGCAAACTGAATCACTGTCCTCCCCATTCCCAAAAGATCCAGCAGTTAGGGTGTCTCTTAGAGTGTATGCCAACTCAACCACTGTTCTGTATTCAGAACACACCAATACAATACCACCCCCCCTCACTGTCCTCAAAACGCAAAACACTGAACTCTTCATAGACCTGCCCAGTCGTTGTATCCAGGTTATGATGCTTTTCATAGCTGGAGAGTAAGTTAAATATCCCCATTTGTCCTTTTATTAACATCTTTATCGCTAATAGCGGTAGTACGTTACGGCCGTTTTAGCCTGTAGAGGTTTCTAGCGAATCTCCAATTCTGGGCATTGCTCTTCTTGAAGACCAGTGGAAACGTCAGATCTAGGATCAGGTTGCTACCAAGCCCCGATTGTTCTAACCATTCCAATTTCAATTCAGAACATTCACATTGCAAATTGTGAACAAATTCCTTTACCATTGGTGAGACCAAGCCGGATTTTATTGTCCAGGGTTCAGAAACTGCTGCAATAATTACCTCCTGATGCTGTGGGGTTGCTTTGGCAAACCCATTTTTCTCGGGTTGGGCCAGTTTCAGATTGCTGTTGGCCGTCAGAAGTCGTCAAGGATTGGGAGGATCTCACAGTGTGCAGCAGTTATTCATATGAGAGTCAGCACCTTCCTGTCACGTTTTTTTTTTTTTCTTTTCTCCTCTTCCCCAATTTTCCTACAGCCTACATCCACTCCAACCAGATCATGGGCTGGGGAGAGAAAGCAATTGAAATCCGCTCCGTGGAAACGGGACACCTCGACGGAGTTTTCATGCACAAGCGAGCTCAGCGACTGAAATTCCTCTCTGAGAGAAATGACAAGGTAATTTCAGCCTCTCCCACCTCTAAAGCAACCATAGATGCAAATGAACAATGTAAAACGCTATGCTAACTCCTCCCTCACCAAATGCGCTTTGTTTTTCTCCCATCTGTCTGTTAGGTCTTCTTTGCCTCAGTTAGATCAGGAGGCAGCAGCCAAGTTTTCTTCATGACCCTTAACAGAAACTCAATGATGAACTGGTAACCCTCCTACACTCTTCCTTGCATTATATCCATGGACGTTTGCTACTATGTCAAAAAAGTAAGGAAAAAGGGGGAAAAAAAAAAACTAGTGGTCAACTAAGCAGCAGAAGGATGACGGTGCAATCAAAACAAGGAGACAGAGCTCTGCTGGGAGCTTCTTAGAGGAGCTATGTGTGTGTCAGGGTGATGCTAACTCTTAAGGCCAGTTCGTAAACAACCGCCCACCTTCAAGAGGTGCCAGAGAAGAACAAGCCCTCTCCAACATTTCTTATGGCTCTTTCCTCAGTCTCTGTGAGCTCCTTTTGTTTTTACTTAGAAAAATATATCTAGATATTTTTTGGCAAAGGAGACGTCAAGAGAGACTGGTAATAAATTTGAATGAGGGTTTGCTCTCCTGAATAGATTAATTAATAAAAACAAATTATTGCTAGTGTTAAGACACTTTCAACACAGTGATTTAATGTTTTTGGGCGATACAATGATAACCTCTTCGATGGAACGGCTCTCTGTACAGGTTGGTGTGTACTCAGCTCTGTGTTTTATTTTATTTTTTTTTTTCTTGCTGTTCAAATCCAACCCTTGTGGAGCACATGTCATCACCACATTGTTTGTAAGGTTTGCATAATGTCACTGTAGCTGTGCTAATGTACATGTGTATGATTGGATGTGTATGTATGTATGTATGTATGTGAATGTTTTGCGCGTATGATTGAGTGGTTGACAACCCACACGGAGAAACGTTTCTCATCACGGACTCATCGTGGATTTCAGTTCCCACATTCAGGCATACCAGCAGTTTTCGATCTTATTATCTTCGGGCCAATAAAAATTGCTTCCCATTGGTGTATGATTGTCCTGTAATTGTATTTCATTGGACTTTCATGACTCCCGGTTAAGTGCAATAAAAGTCTGTGAGGAACAATTGAGTCAGGTGGCTTGTAACTATCCCACTGTTAGACAAACATCATACCTATGTGTATCCCTAATCATATCTGTTATCTGACAACAGCAGAACCAAAATCAATACATTTAAATCAATTGAAACTGTGACAGTGAGAGACATGTTTGATGTTATGTGTGAATCTTTCACCAAAAAGTAACCAGAAAAGTGGACTGTATATGAAAAAAGGGGTATTGTTTTAGAGTGTGGACATATGATAAAATGAAAATTAGAAATTCATGTGTTGAGCTTCTTCTTAACCTACCTCATTTCTTTTTATTTGTTTTTAGTTCAGTGTCATTTTTGTATTTGAATAAAGATTCACATAATAGTTAATTAATTACGTGCTCTCTAGTCTACACATCACAGCGCAATATCACTGAACATATTTTAAGCCGAAGGTCGTTGGCGTCTGTCACTTGTAACCAGTCATCTGGTAATACAAAAACTTACTCTGGCATGAGCCTTAGACTATGTTGACCCTAGTCAGTCAACCATGAATACGCTTTCATTTACTTTGTGTAGGAGAGTAAATGTTAGCAAGAAACCATATTGTAATACAATATTGTTTGAGATGGGGAGGTGCATTCTGAGATTCTTACTTTTCAATGTCAAAGAATATGTCATTGCTTATGAATGCAATGTTATCCCACCGTAAGGAGTTGAATTTACAGTGACATGCTAGTGAGGAACGTCTATGCTATAGTGAATCCAAATAAAACGTCAAGATCATGGAGAAAGGTCAGTTTACACAATGAAGCACACTTTTCTCTCTGTTCATTTGAATCACGAGTGAAAGACACAGGTATATTCTGAATTTACAGTGGTTTCATGTTGTCATCTAGTATCTTATTCTTAAATCATTATTATTGTTGTAATAATAATAATAATATTAATAATAATAAGCATAACGAGTAGTGTCATGACAGATGTCTTTGTATGATCATAGCTAACATGGAGTGAGGAGAGTCATGATAGGCACTAACTTGCATTAATAAAGTCACTGCAAAAATTTGTGTATATTAGTAAGAATCACAGAAAAGCGGCCTGGGGGGGATTCTTTTTTCTTTTTTTAAATGAGAAAGGGAAATATGAGAAAAGCATATGTTTCATGAGCATCGTCTAAAACCTCTCTGAAACAAAGTACAATACAGTCCTTTTTTTGCAATCTGATTTTAATAATGGTGTGGTCTAAAGAATAGAAAGTGTGTTGCTGTGGCAGCATGTTTTGAACTATTTCACACGCTTCATTTCAGATCATTATTATCATTTCATTCAGAAGTTCAGATGGCAATAGAAATGTAATTAATCATCACATCTCACACATCTACAAGATGATTTTCAGTTCAGTTTTACCCTATTCATTTATTTACACTGTTCAGCTGAAATTTGTGTGTATGGATCCGTGTTTTTGCATGTCTTACAGCTCAATGTCTACTAAGGCAACAAAAAGAAACAAATTTTACAGTGGCTTTTACAATCATGAAACACAACTGCAAGAGAGGAGTGTTTCATCCTCTTTCAAGTACTGCCTGAAATGTGGATTCTGTTTTTCCTTGTATTTGATTTCATCTGGTCATAATCTAAAATTAATAAAACATTTTCAAACACTAAAAACATTACGTAATAATACATGTGAACTAATGGTTATAAGCTGAGAAAGGTATTTTTGTTTTTCTTAGCTTGGTTTTGAGTACATTCACAAGATGGTAAAACTTAAGAGGGCAGAGAAATAATTATGGGGCACTGGAATTCATTTTACTTACTTTAACTCCACAATTACCTGTTTTCTAAGATTTGTACTGTAATATTCTATTGATCCACTTAAGATTTTAAAAAAAAGTATTCAATGATGAAGATGTAATTACACTCTAGCAAATCAATAAAAGAGAGAGATACCGAGAAAAAAATAGTATGTATTACCCTTGCCTCTTGTTGAACACTTGTTGTCTAGTGCCTGTGTCAGCAGTGTTGGAGATCAGGAGCTTATGAAACATCAAGCAGCATCCAGTCTGCTTTCTGTCCCAACTGAAACCAGACACCCACTCATCCATCTTTTGTTCATTCCCAAAAAAAAGTCACAGGAATAGGATTGGGTTATAATCTTTTCTTGTGTTGAGATGATGATACTTTGTCTAAGAATGATTTGTACTATTCTTGCTGGAGAATATACAGCCGCGTGTTTAGAGTTTTTCAGTCTTGTCAATGCTGCTTGTGCTCCCTCCTTTACCTGCTAAATTGGTCTGTTAAAATATATTCCATTACTGTAATAAAACTGTGAGCTGGGTACATGAAATCCAGTCCAAATTAGTGATCTCTCAATATGAGAAGTACTTTTACTTACCAGTTATTGATACAAGTCATATTTTAGATTTTTATGATTCACAAACCATAGTATGGAATTCAGATTTTCTCGTTTATCTAATTTATTGTTTTGTACAGTTCATCTTTTCTGGTATCTGATTATGTTTGGAAGCTACAGTATTACATGGTCTTACAAATGAGGTTCTTTTCTATAGCTGTATTCTGGATTAGCTTGTTTGTCTGAAAGCTCTATGAAATTTGTATTAGAATGTCGGAGATGATTAAATATCAGTGCTTTATGTAAGAACATTTTATCCTGTTTTGATTTTTTTTCCCCCAGTATTGTTAAATGCTTTCCTAACTTTTTTTGTCTGCACCTATGGATAACTGGAATAGGAAATAAAATAGAGAGACTTTTGCATTTATTTCTGTGTAGTTACATTATCTTGGTCTCTGGTTATAAAACAGATTCACAGTCTATGTTTAAAGAAGAACCTGAAGAAGAACGATGCATTGGTTATTAAATGGTGACCTACAAGGAGGGTTTGGGGTGGACCTTCCTTTGATATAAATCTTTAGCAATAAACTGCATTACTGTGTCAGATGTTTTTATTCTGATTACCCACTCTGTTCTTATTTGGTGGGAAAAGTGATTATATTTGAATGCTGAATAAAATGTTACAGTAAGATCAATAGCTCTGGGAGTTGGCACCTTTGATGAGGGATACAGTGTCTTTTCTCAGACTCTTCCAAATACAGTAATGCTTTTTTTCCCCCCAAATGCCATTCAACATTCGCTGTCTTTTGTAAATATAATATGTTACATCATTTCATTTTTTTTAATTGCCGGAAAATCTGAACATGACCGTTATTAAAAAAAGGTTTTGTTGCTCTGGATCTGTCAGAAATAAATAACCAAAAAGCAGCAGAATGTTCTCTCTTTAATGTTTATTCCACTTGACCTTTAAACACATCAGTGCACTTGCAAAGAACAGGCACCAAATCCAAGTAAGAATTAGGCAATGAATTTGTTGGACTTTTCTGCCCAACTGAATTGAAAATTAATTTTGCAGTTATAAATAAAAGGGTCATTTTTGTTGCCTGCTTGTGTGTTTGTGTGTGTGTGTCTATGTGTGTCTGTGTGTATATGTGTGTGCCTGTGTGTCTGTGTCTGTTTTGTGGCCGCAAAATCTTCTTTAAAAAATTCGTAGAATGTATGTCAAAGCACTGATACTGAAATTTTTAGAGACAATCAAGCTCCGTGTTGCTCATACTCCAAACCAGCTGGTGGCGATGTACAAACAAAATCTATACCGACTAACGAAGAGAAACAGTAATCCCACCCACTACACAGTGCTGCAGTAAAATTGGGCGCGCTTGGGTACTGTCGTTCCTTTTTTTCTTAGAAGTAAGTGTTGCATGGAGCGTGCTTTTTTTCCTCTGTTAAAAATTATGAAGAACTTTGTAAGCTATTTGTGTTTATATTACGTGGACAGATGTGTCCTCGCGGCTCAACACAAGTTCACGATTTGTGAGATGAATGAAGGGAATTGTAATCTGACTTTAGTTTTTGACCTCATGCGACTGGGTGTAGGTCCATGTTTTAGTAACTGAAACAGTTAGCTAGCCACCACCGACAATGTTAGCACTGGGAAGGAGAGGCACGAGGCCTTCCGCGCGCCCGCAATAGAAACTTGTCATGGTTCTTGCTTCATTAGCAGCCAAGCTGGCAAGAAACAGAGATTATCTAAAGCATTTTCCATGTGTTGTTTTAAACGGCTGTTGTGTTTGTAGAATTTGTTTAAATGTCCTCCCATCGTTGGTGCTGTTATTAAATTCAGATTGACCACTTAATGAATGAAAAAGACGTTTTTAACCGTAAACAAGTAGTTAGCCAAACTTAACAGCAGCCAAGACAAAAACTGGTTAGCAGGTGAAGTTGGTCACATACGACTACTCGTTCATTTGCGGAATACTAAAGTTAGCCACAGCTGGCGATAATTGATGAACTTAACAGAGCTAAGTTGGGTAGCTAACATTGGTGTTTTCGGGACCGTATAGCACGGAATGACCAAGTTGGCAAACTGTGAATTAAACTTCAGGAACTCGGTGAACGCAGACGGTTGACGCCTTTAACGTGGTAAAACGCCTAATAATTGTGTCCAGTATAATTTAGTCTTTAAAGTTGAGGTTGGCTATCTGTGTTTAGCCCGCTAGCTCGGTAAAGTAGCACCGGATACATCGTGGCCTGGGATCTTCATTGTGTTGAGAAGGCCAAGTTAGGTAGCGGCTGTCAGTTAAATTACGGTTTGTGTGACACGTATGCTGTTCGATAAGACATTACCGATATTATTTTGTATATTCTTATAAGTGCGGATGCCGGTCTCCTGAAGTATGTCGGAGAATTCGTAAGTCTGGTTCGCTAGCCGAATAACTAGTTTGCCTGTGTAGCTAAACCAGGAACACACGTGAGCACATGGTTTGGGTATGGACTTGTTATATGTGTAATCTGAAGTTTGTAAAGTTGAGTTATGAAAATAGTTTGACCCTTTGTGAACCGAACCTGACGAAGATAGCATTTCTAGTCGTCATAGCGCTATTGAACGGTGTGTTTGGATGACGTTGTAATTAAAGCCCAGTATTGATCATGTGATACATTTTTTTCGTAAAGAAACCGTCTGGTCTAAGATGCGTTATCAGTCACAAATGACTTCAGGGAAAATATCAGTACGTGGCAGATATGTTTTTCCACATCTGAGGTGCTTGTGTACTGAGTGTGAAATTGTGTGGTCCTGAGAGGTAAGTACCCCTTGAATGCCTAACAAATTTTTCCTGTGTTTTATACAGATCCCCTTGATTCAACCCCATCATGGCAGATGCAGATGTTGATTTCACTAGTGGAGATTCTGGGGCCTCTGCAACTTTCCCCATGCAATGCAGTGCCCTCCGCAAGAACGGATTTGTGGTTCTGAAGGGTCGCCCCTGCAAAATTGTGGAAATGTCCACCTCAAAAACTGGCAAACATGGCCATGCTAAGGTAAAAAAAAACAGAGGACTTCTGTTATAAATATCAAGATACATTTTAATTGAGTCTGTAGACTGATAATTGCAATGTATTGGCATGTGTTTCAATAGGTACACATGGTAGGTATTGACATCTTCACTCAGAAGAAGTATGAAGATATCTGCCCTTCTACCCACAACATGGATGTGCCCAACATCAAGAGAACTGACTTACAGGTGATGTCACGCTAAAATAATGTTACATTATGAAACTGTTTGGAGTGTGTTGCTGTGTTAGATTGCACTGTCAACTACAGCCCCTCTTGAGGTTTCTGGATGTATCGTGTTTTATGGAAGTGAGCGTTCTGATTATGGTTCGAAGGCCCTTAAATACCACACATGACACTGTAAATGACAATAAATATGAATTTTGCTTTAAAAAAAAAAAAAAGTACCCCATGTCTGCTATCATGATCAAAAAGCTGTATAATTAAGCGGCATCTTAATTGTTAGACTTTTTGTGAGAACACAAGCCTCTCTGGGCTGTTTACATTGGTCAGCAAGATGTCAACAAGCACTGATATAACTATAAAAGGGACTTCTGCTTTTGTAGTGCATTGGCAGGGTTTGTTTCACAGCTTGGCAAATGTTCTTGTTTCTTGTTCTTACCTGTGATTTGAATGACAGTTTGTAAAGAAGCAAATTGTGACTCTGTGTGGAACTTGTGTAAGATGAAGTGGTTTAGGTGAGGAGAGGTTAAGTGCTGAATTAAAAAGTCAGGGTTTCTTCATGCATTCTGATTCTTTTAAGGATTCCCCTTAGGAATAATAGTTTGATACTGTCTTAAATCTTATTTGTATGTTTAAAGGCTTGCCTCATTTTGTTTGCTTCCTCAGCTGGTTGACATCTCAGATGGTTTCCTGAGTCTTATGAACGACAATGGTGACGTTCGCGAGGACCTTCGTGTCCCAGAAGGTGATTTGGGCAAAGAAATTCAAAACAAACATGCAGCTGGTGAAGACATGTTGGTGAGTATGATTTAGCACAGAGTTTATCAAGCTATGGGCCGCGGACCAGTGCAGAGGAAACGTCCAGGTCCTTGCCCCTTTGACTGAACTTCCTGCTTTGAAAATAGTAACATTTTATTCAAGATTCTAGAATGTTAAGCGTTCCCTCCTGCGAGAACTTGCTTAACATTCTAGAATCTTGAATAAACTGTTACTATTTTTACCTGGCGAGTAACAGAAGTACCGAGCATAATTTGACTGGCACAGCAGCAGGGCTCTGTGGACCATCAGTTTCCTCGTCGCGGACCGGCGCCGTCCGCAGCCCATAGTTCAGAAATGCTGAATTAGTAGATTCAGTTTACCAACTAGGCCGTAGGACCTAACCTTGGTTTATGCATCATTTATAACAGTTGCGCTTAGAATGCACAAGTACACAATTAAATAAAGACTCTCAACTTATGTAACAAATTAAGGCAAAAATGCCCAGTATGACTTTTGCTGATACACTTGAGGGTGTCCTGAGTCTTGAGCAGCTGAAATACCAGTTTTAGTTGTTGATGAAGGGACAGGTGAAGTCAGGTATATTGATGTTAGATCGGAAGGAAAATACATGCAGCCTTATTTAAGGGATTTGGTGTTTTTTCTCAGCTGCTTACATCATAAGGTTTTTTTTTTCCTAAGTAGCAACAGCCCTTCAAATGATGGAGTTTCCAGGATTGAAAAAACTGCCTGTCTGTAAACCAGATGTAAAAATGTGTCTCTTTGACTGTCCTCTAGTCAGATTTGGTTGTGTGGTTTTCTGTAATGTCCTGCATGCTGCTGACAAAAAGATGAGCAGAATCAGGTGAGTGTAGGCAGTCCTGTGTGAACCTGGGCCAGTACTTGTTTTGGAGGAGAATATCTGTGGTCAAAATGCAGTAGAGGTGACAACCATTTAGATCATAGGCTTTTTTTTTTTTTTTTAATGCCACCTTTATAAATGACAGTGTCTTCAACACCTGCACAGTCGAGTTACATATCCAAAAACAGACAGGGCTAATATCTGTGTCCACAGCTAAGCTGTGCCCATGGGCAGCATACTTTTCAGCAGAGAAAGCAGCGTAATAAATAACGAGTGTGGTTAAGGTAAATTCCGGAATAAATTGAACAGTTGAGGTAATAGAACTGGAATCACATTGACACTCCATTCATTTGCTGTGTTCCTGAACGCAGATCCTCATGTTTGAGCAGAAACTGAGGAAAGTTGTGTTCAAATATATTTAAATACGTTTTTTTTCCAAACAGCAAGTCCTGAAACAAAAGCTGAAACATTCAAAACTGTACAACAGAATAATATGTATAAGAAATGATATTAAAAAGAAGCTCTTATAGAGTAGTTTGAGTGGTCAAACAGAAGAATATGCTTGATGGTCCCTGGAGACTGCATTGGGCACCACAGTTTTCAGTGACAGTTGTTCAGAAGTTATTTCCTAGAGGCCTTTGTCCATTTGATTTTTTGCATTCTCATGGTGTGAGGAAGGTTCTAGATTCTACCTTCTTTTGTAAAGGTGGTCAGATCTGCCCAACTGCAGGCTTTGTTTACAGATTATTACACCTGAGAGCCCCTGTAGAGCCCAGTTAAGTGAGTAGTGTGTGCAAATTGGAGCCAGAAGAAATTTGTGTAAGAGGGTCAAGCTCCAGGTGGATTGGCTGCTTAGAGTCTATAAAATAGCCATGACTCATACTCCATGGCAAGGTTGCGCAATGGCTCTGTAGTTCAGCTTTGCTAGTGAAAAAACAGGGAAGATAGGTGGTGTCTAGGTCATGCTCTGGTTAATCAGTAAATAGCTCTATGTCAGGTACCCTGGTTAAGCTGTGTATATTCCTTGCGTATTCATTTTAATCTTGATTTCTTATTTAGAGCGTCGTGCTATGTGTGTTATTTTGAGACATGGTACAACCCAGAGCGCATTCAATGCGGCAATGTTACATTCTGCACATTCAGTGTCGCGCTCGTTGTAGGATTCCCCTTTAAATGACAAGGACACAAGTTGTTAAAAGAAGTTTGTTTCCACTCTAACACGTGTTTCTCTCCCTTCTAGATCACTGTGATCTCAGCCATGGGGGAGGAGTGTGCCGTGGGCATCAAGTCCATGACCACCAAGTAGGAAAGAAAAGAGGGGGGTGCTCAGGCTGCAACACACTTTACCATAACGAATCTCTCGCATTCTGTCTTCATGTTATTGTCACCAAAGCTATGGCCTTCACAAGCAACCTCAACGTACTTTTGTTGTGTTTTTATTCCTTTTTCTTCTCCATCCAATACTGTGCTGGACTTTTATCATGTCTTGTTGGGTTGTTGGCATTCTGTCAAATCACTGAGGTTTTGTTTAATTTTTTCTTTTTTTTTTTTTCTTTTTCTTTTTTTTTTCTCCATTCCACTTCATTTTGCCTTCGAGATGTTTTGTCTTGACACTCACATTCCTGAATGTTTAAAAAAAAAAAAAATAATGGGATCCAGTTTTTGTATTTTTTTTTTTTTAAATATATATATATAATTGCAAAAACGTGACTTCGTGTGCAGAATATATGCCTTTAGGAAGGGAAAATATGCATTTGAGTTGTAGAGAAGAAAGGGGAAGGAGAGACTCTTTACTGACAATTTATTTTTCCCTTCTCTGGGTGCCATACCTTTTTTTTTTTTTTTTTCCCCTTTTTCTCCCCCCCCCCCCTCCCCCCTGTTTTTTTTTGTTTGTTTGTTTGTTTGGGTTTTTTTTTTTTCTAAGGTCATTAGCCCTAGATCTGATGCCTTTTTCTCAAAAGTGGGATGTGGGGATTTTGGTAGCAGGCACTTTGTAACATTGACAGTGCGTTTGTGCTACCAGAAATGTTTCACATCAGTGTAATAGGAAAACAGTAATGGGGAAAACAGAAAAAAAACAATATTCAGTGATTTCTCACCTAAATGCCAGTCTACATTGTACAGAAGTGGAAAGGATGTGATGGCCGTGTGCGATTATCTCTGTAAACCAGTCGCAGCTGACCTGATTTTGGCTGTCATTGATAACCTGAAATAAAGTGTTGAAGCCTGGATGTGTCTCCACTAGACAGGGGTTTTGTGATGTTGGTCTGGTACGTTTGCGGGACTTCATCTCGTAAGACGGAATGTTTTGAGTTGCAAACTTTATTTGTTCACTCGAGGCCTTTGTCACCAACCTGGAGTTAGCAAAAAAAATAATAATAAAGTTAAGCAAAATAGAAATAACCTTTCAGTTTGCTCTAATTTATCTGGTTCATCTGAGAACTTTACTGTCTCTTTTACTAATGACAGACAGAGGAACAGAATGTTCTACGCAGTCTCTCAGGGCAGTCATCTTCATCTTGCCCATTCTTTGTGGAAATGATGAAGTACAGAGAAAGAAAGTCATTAATTGTTTTATTTAGTACTTCTATTATGACGAGGCTCTGGTAGATTATCCTTGGGGTTATTACACATAAACAAAGTTTTCATTCATACCAAGTGCCTATTGGTTGATAGTACTCATTTGATTGGACTATGGTTTGTGAAATGTACATCATCCAGACCCACTTAAAGAATTGAAAATTTTAGGAAGACCCTGAAATTAAATTTAAAAAAAATGGTTATAGCATTAAAATCTCAGTTATATTACTGGTTTTCCAGTTAAAAAAAAAAGATGCTTCAGTATGAATTCAAAAAAAGGTTATTGTTAATTAGTTTACTTGACTTAAGACTGTACTGTGTAGGGGGGATGTCATATTCGTGGAAGGGTCCGTTTGATAGAAGCAGTGCATTGTGATTTTGAGCAGAAGTAGTTGTGTATGAGTAAATGTGCTGTATACTATCTTTGTTAACTGTATTGAGATAATACTGATGTAAGTGTTGTGCATAATGATGCTAAACAGAAGTACAGGGTGGCATGGCTTTTGTTTGCATAGCTTGTATCTGTATATGATGGGATTCATGTAAGTTGTAGCATTCTGCATAGCTGATTTATTGTATTTCATAGTGGGAGAGTAAGACTTCAGTGTTAAACCAACAAAGAGGCATGAACACGACCCTGCAGTTACCACTGGGTATTTCACACACTAGTTAAATCCACAATTTCCTATGAAACTGACATTACTCCACTCCTGTTCCATTGTACCTCTCTTAGGGCACTGACAGTACTAAAGCACTAAACAATTGATAAAGCTTAATCTCCACCATATGGTTGTGATCACATATTGGGATAATTGGATTGAGTTACCTGCATCAGGAAAGATACTCTTCTAAAGGACACCAAGTCACCAAGAAAAAAAAAGACCACACAAAGGAGCGAGGTCATGGAAATGAGACTGCATTTATAATGTAGTGAGAAAGCAGTTTTGTGCAAATCGTCATCCTGCTTGTCTTGGGCCAAAAGCCCAGTTTGCACTGAATGACCTCACTCCAGTGACTCATACAATTTTCCTAAGAACAAGGAGTGGTGATGAGTGAGAGTTTAAGATCATTTCTGAGATATTTTAGAAAGAAGGTTTTTTTTCTGTGGCAAAGGATATTGAATATAGTCCTTTTCTTAGTTTTATTGGACATTTATTTATCAAATGACATCTGTGCTCTGTGGTTGATGATTAGTAAGCACTAAGAGTATGCACACTGTTAATATCCAACAGCAAAGGAACTTTGGAGTGTATATAACGCTAATGAGGAAGTTGCAGCTGGGGTTGGTATCTTACTGCAGATACAGTATACTAAAACTATATACATTTTTGATAAACAGATATAACTATAAAAAAAAATACAGATTATGAAATAAACTCTACATTTTAAATTCTCTAAAAAAAAATATACAAAAATATATACACATATTTTTTGCATTAATGCAGTTGCCCAGAGGGAAAATACTCAATGATTACATACATTTAACCTGTGATATTTCAAAAATTTGAGTCTACCTTAAAATACTCCTAAAAATTTTATCTTTACCTCTGGAAATCCATTTCAGCCCCTTAGGACTTCCTCTGACAAACGGTGTAAAATTGGACTGAAACTGAGAACTTTACTCATTTGCTATGGTCAAATATATAGATCTTTAACATTATGGGACTGTTTTGCCTCTGCTGATTCATGGGCTTGTACTAAAGATCTACAAGATTCTGTATAAAGGAATCAGCTGTAGTGTCTACATGCTAAGCAGAACTCCACCCCGCCCTACCCGATGCGCAAAAACAGAACTGTAATGGTGTTCCACCAATGCACCAACACTGTGCTTTTGAGTATGTATGTGTCTGGAGCCAAGTGTGGGTCCATATGCAACTGTGCAAAATGGACTCTATGGCCTAATGCAACAGCTCTTTTGTTCCACCGGAAACAACATACTTCAAATGAAACACACCATATATATTTGTATGATATAGGTGCTTAAAACCTTTTCAGAGATATTTTTGCAGTGTCACTGTCAACTGTAAAAGAGAAGTCTCACACTTAAGTTCCTTAAACATGCTTTAAACTATAGCTTCCCTAACTTCTAAAAGGGATATACAGTAAATTAGAACTTGACAACTGCATAAAGTTACTAGGTGAACCTAACTGGACATGTTAATGTCAGAGTTTCATTAAGTCATTAAAAACAAATCCCATCAAAAAAAATGTTGCTTTTATTGGATCATTTATACACTCACCTGTTTCTTAGTAGACAAAACAAAGCTGGACATGAGTTAGAGTTTACATGAGTTTAAACTGCACAATCCGTTCAGTTTTTCCATTGTGGTTACTATGTAAACTAAAGTCAGGCACATGAACTTGATGTTTGATGAAATTTAAACGATGCCTCAATAGCTTAAATAATAATAACAGACACTGAAAATCAAAATTTGGGTGTACACATTTATTTCAAGTCATCAAGCTGCATACGACAGAAGACGTAACCATGGATGCAAGACCTGATACACCCATCACACCCCTCGCAGACTACAAGTTCACTCGTCAGTCTCTGACTCTTCATCATCCTGACTGATCTGGAAGTAGCGCAGTTCATAGCTCTCCTTGTCAGAAGCCACAACCCTCAACCAGTCACGCAGGTTATTCTTCTTCAGGTACTTCTTTGTGAGGTACTTCAGATATCTGAGAAAGAAAGGTGGGAACCTTTTTGAAACATCTGCTGTACTTCCTAAAGTCGTAGTATTCCTGATTTAAAAGTAATGTCGCTGAAGAGATCACAGGTTATTTTATATATATATATATGTAAATATATGTGTGTGTGTGTGTGTGTGTGTATGTAATGTATATGGATCACCTTTTGGAGAACTGTCTCTGTGATGTGACACTGATCTTGTTCTTCTGCCGAACGATCTGCACTACATTTCCCAGATTGCCTGTTTTGCCATTAACCTTCACCTTCTCCTTGAGGAATGTCTCCTGTTAGTGACAGAACACAATGACCACACTAGGGAAGAGAACCCTAGGCTCTGAACTAGGGAAGGGCACCCTAGTTTGAATGCAAATTTAATCAATACAGTTCCTTTAGGTCATTTTGCCCTGATAAATTCATGTCCTCATACATTCACGTGACAACAGACATAATTAATACTACATTTAAATGAAGATTTGCATAGACAACAAACTTACAAAATTCGCTGGGTCCAGAATACCATCCTCAACCGGATGAGTGCAGTCAAGGGTAAAGGTCCACGAGGTTCCCTTTTTGCTCTTTTTGACGAGAGTCTGCTTTTTCTACATGAAAACAAACACGGTCAATCTATTTTGCTGAGAAATCTAACACGTGTTATTTCTAACAAATGTTTGTGTGTGAATCATTATTGTTCGTTTGTGCGCATGTAATTAAACGAAACTTTTTAACTGGTATAAAACACAACTGCACATCTGCGGCTATGAACCTTAATCAAATTCATGTTTTACAAGAAATATACACACATTTCGAGATATTCAGACATTTAGCCAAAGTGGCACTCCAATCATAAGTGGGACTCGCCAAAAAGACAGCCTTTCATTTATTATGTCGGTAATTAAGAAATTTGCACCGGGAATTTGACACAAAATCCATGGGTAGGTTACAAATGATCTCAAAGTAAACGTGCTCCTTGTAGCGATAAGCAAGTTTTCAGACAAATTTTTAAGAACCAATTTGACTGTATTGGACACGTGTTCCTTTAGCTTACAAGCTAACGTGCCCAAGCTACTGAGTGTTGAGCTAAATTTGCCATTTCGCCCAAGAAAATCACAAAGTTTACACGACAAATTATAGGTAACAATTTATTTTAAACAAATATGTCTCAGATATATGTGGCTGTATCAAATCCATGCGCAAATAGCACATATTTCATGAAATGCCGGTAGAGAGCTCTGTACATACCGGTGCCATGATGGAAAAGGAGGGTTAGAAGAGGAAATGACGTAGATGTGCAGGGGCTTTGGGGCGGTTGGCCAGGAAAGTTTTACTGCTCGCCAAATATGGCCCGACGATATTTTTAACTGTAGGCTACAAAAGAATTCCAGTGGAAAGTCCAGTATTTACCATTTCGACTCAAGTAAAGGCAGTAGAAATTACTGTTGGTTATTCATTGCATGTGTGCCTTCCATGATATCTACACCACCCTTTTAAGTTATGACTACAACAATTTCTTCGACCAGTTTTTGCCGCCATTTTATAGAAGTCGTCATATCTGTTTGGAAACATAACTACTAGGCGAAATTAAATAACCAAAGATGCCTAATCGTACCTGAAAATAAATTTGTTGATTTGAAAAAATGGCAAAATTGCTTTGAAATTACAGAGTTGTCATTACATGAAGTTCTTTAATACAGTCTACTAGCCTAGGCCTGTACAGTAATTAGTTGCTCCTGAAAAGTGCTATCGTTGAAAAGAAAATATCAAAGTGCTTATGTCAGATGACATAAGAGACAAGTTAGTAGCATCAGTTTTAAGAAACCAGATGCATGCTGGAGTATTAAATTGGAGGTGGTGTTGTGTTTAATATCTATTAGTAGGTGCTAACTGTAAGTCATAGGGTCTCGCTCATACTGCTTTAAGTTTGTATCTTGTCTCTTAATCATGTCCATCACCTGATACTTGGTCAAAGGTTAGTGAAAATCTTATCAGTAATGGCTTCAGCACAGATGATGATCATGATTGCTTTGGTATGCAATTCAACCAAAGAACGGGTGTCATTAACATAGGGCCCCTAGGTTATAAATACTCTCCTGTCATTTCTGAAACAGACTAAAAGCTCCTCTTTTCACTTCACCAGGCAACATCAAAAGGTTTTGGAGATGTCAGAAAATGCCAGGCAGATATCAGAAAGTGATACAAAGTTTTCAAGTGGGACAAAGAGGGAGCGTGTAAGGGATCGTTTCCGTGCCTCTTTAGCTGGTCTCCTGGAGCTTGAAGTCCTGAAATCCAGGCATAGATGGATGGTAGAGACAGCCTTGGAAAGGGATGGAACAAGCTCAGACCATTCTGAAGAAAGAGGACCCTTAGCGAAGCTTCTACAAGGACGGTATCAGTACTGGGTTGAAGAAAGCTCTTTTAAGATGAAACTCAAACGCTGTGCCTCTGAGGAAGTTGTCACTGATGTGAAAAATTCAGAGGGATCTTACTCTGTTCTCTCATCTCAGAACCTGCAACAGCATGACTGCCAGATTGAACAAAGCAGGAAGAAAAAGCCTGGCCCCTCTCAGGACAAGAGCCAGTATAGGCCCAATTCTGTTTTTTGTGAGAACACATTTGGTGGCATCTACGGCAGTGGTAGTAGTGGTGCTGATGATGCAGTTAGCTCTCTCTCACTCTCGTTTTCCTCTCTCTGTAACCATAGTTATACTGAAGAAGAGGGATCATCTGAAGGTAAAGGTAAACAACGACAGCACCCCGTCTTGCTACAGAATGAGGGGCGTGGGCGTCAGAGGAGAGCTGGTATTTCAGGTTCTTGGGGAGAGGACATCATTCCTCAGGATGGTTTCATTTCTGTGGCTGAACTTTACCCTGATTCCTGTTGGCCAGATGTATCTGACATACTGCAACCCCAGGTGGTTTTGGAACCCAGTTACCGGTCTGATCTGCCAGGTCTCCGAGGGTCAGAGGTATATCGATATCCAAGCCCACTACATGCAGTGGCTCTTCAGAGTCCACTTTATGCCCCACAGAGCCCTACTGAGCACAAAAAAACAGAGCGGACATGTGTTCCAGGACGCTCAACTTCCCAAACAAATTCTCCATCAAGGCCTAGTTCTGTTTATCACTGCAAGACTTTTGCCTGCATTGACTGTCAATCTAAGTCCTCTTCCATTTCTCTCTGCAACCATATGCAAAATGTAACCAGGGTGGTCTCTCCCATACAGTCAAACAGCCACTGCTGCGAGGAGATCATTTTAAAGCGGGTACAATGTCAGCACAAAGTTAACAGCTTTTCATCTCTCCACCATGCATGCTCCATGTGCAAAAGGTGCCCCCTTTTTTCCTCAGAAAGCACAACTATTCACAAGAGTGGAACACTTAAAGCAGATAACGACTTTGCTAAGACTTCATTGTCTTCCTTTGCAAGCTTTCGAAGCGGAATCCACACACACAAGAATCGAAGCCGGAGGCACACTGCTACTTTGACGTATCTAAGCAAGTACAGAGAGAGTTTTTGCTTACAGACTTCATCTGCTTTTTCTCCTGAACACGGTTGCAATTCTGTGTCTCGCAGTGCGTCAGGAGAAACTTATTGTAATGAAGGATCCTTAGAAACCTTGCACCCTGTCCCCATTCTGGACAAACAAACAGAAGAATATGGATGATAGATCCAATACTTTATTGCTGCATCATAAAGATGACCCAGAAATCTCTTGCTGGTAACACAAAAGGACAACACCCGAGTGCAATCAATGCAGTTATGGTTGCACTTTTCCTGTGGGCCCCTTAGATCTTCAGCTTAAATGTCAAGGCGCAGAAACTGATACAGTGGGTTGATCTCCAGTAGAACATCTGTAGTAGAAGATCATTTTCTTTGTATGCTAATTTTTTTTACCAAGCAACTAATTTACTGTGTCTAATTACCTGACTAAATTTGTTTTCTGCAATGGTCATATCATGAAGTATACACAAATAATTATTATTACGTATGGCACTTTTACCAAAAATGTTTTTACCAAACATTTGTACAATTTTGCCTGTAAAATTGTTGGCCTGGAGAATTGCAGGAACAATGGACACAATTATTAAATGTAATGAAACATGAAGTTAATGAGGACTTAATTGCTTGTTTTCTTAGATGCTGTCTTAGTGCTATCTTTGAAATGAGTTAAGAATCAATTGTTTGAAGTGTCTCTCAAGGTACTGTACACTGAGTAAATAAGAGTAAATAAAGTTCAAAGGACGACCACTGTGACCTTTGACTGCCCCATTTCATTTAAGTGTTGTAGATACAGCCTTCTTGATTAACTTAGCCAAAGAGAATGAATGCCGTCAGTAAACAATGATACTGAGAATGTTTAACAGAGTACTGGGCCTGCTGTTTGGTAACTTTTGCTGTTTGATGTCTATTTATTTTGTTGTTGTTGTTGTTGTTTTCTTTTCTTTTAAGTATTTGTCAGCTGCATGGTACATAAACCTTATATAATTACCAATTTAATGATCAGGGATACATTTGTGCTGAAAGGCACATAATTCCACGCTTTAGGACACTGGATTGCTAAATTTGGGAGTCCAGCAGATGTCAGTAGAGATTATAACTTGGATGATCCAGATAAAGGATGATTAAAGTACAGCATATTTGCATACTCTTGTCAAATATTTTTACTCTTGCAGCATATTCTGGTAAAGCCAGATGGCTAGAGAAAGGTTCTTGTTCTTAAACATGACAGAGCGTTGGTGTTTTTGTTCTCAGGGCAGATATGAGAGCAAAATATGAGAGTATGCTTTTAGTAGTTTTTGTTGGATCAAACTGATACACTCATATGAGTGAGTCTCACACTTCCATCTGTTAAAGATAAAACAGGGCTATTCAGGGGGTGCTACAGTTTTCACCATAATCATTTCAATAACAAAAAAATGATCTAGCAGAGATTTTATTCTTCTGGCAAAATTTGAAATAGCTCGTTGTTCCAGAGGGTTAAAGCTTGTGACTTAACAGGAATGAGGGGGATTTGTGAAACTGAAAGTGTCTCAACAAAAACATTTATTTCAAAACACAGAGACCTCCCTCTATGGGGCCATAGTTTCAAAACAGAGCGAAGAGGGCTCTGGCAAACGTAGATGTGGTCCAAAACAGCGGGTCCAATCTCCTGTCCAGAGAACCCATATGGTTACATATTTTTGTTCTAAGCTTGCCCCAATTTAACCTGCTTCAACTTGGAAAGCTTTGCTTACTATTTGACAAGCTGAATGAAATTATTTAATGTAGATGCCAGAGGGAGGAAAGCTGGTTCTTCGTATCTCCTTTGTAATATCGAGAAGACAGCTCCTCTGCAGAGCTGAGAAGCATTGGTGTCACTCGGACCCTGACTACATCTGTAAGAGATAACTGAGATGAGCCTAGGGAGGAGTTAAAGAGGTGAAGCTCCGCAGTCTGGAGAGCAGATGAGATAAGGTTTATTGGGCGATTATATTCTGTAGAACAGTGGTTCTCAACTCCAGTCCTGAGGGCCCCCCTGTCCTGCACATCTTTCTTTTATCTCCTCTGAGCTCAGGACTGACACACCTGATTTCACTGATAAATTAATCATCAAGCCCTTGATTAGCTCAAATAACTTTGATAATGAAGAGTTAAAACAAAAGCGTGCAGGACAGAGGGCCCTCAGGACTGGAGTTGAGAGCTACTGCTGTAGAAGATCCTGTTGTTTCTCCAGCCTTTCTCAGTGTTTTCACTTCACATTCTCCTCGTCCACATCTATGTTGGTTTGCAGCATTCTGGGCATTCTCATACTATCATTCCCTCCTGTAGCCTCAATTTCTCTCATTTTCAGTCATTTATTTTCTTCTCTTATAATCAAGTCTTTCTCCATAAAGAATAGCGAGTAGTGGTTCTGGTATTTTGCGAAGGGCTTTCTGTTCACTTACAAGTGACTTCAATTCCTCTGCTTTTATTGTTTTCAAATTCCTCTTAAAAACTGTTTGGTCTCATCAGATGCCCCGATTTGAGCTGTGGGCACCAAATCAAAATAACATAAATTGTGGACTTCAAAGGTCTGTCTGTGTGCTGGATATCAGAATGTGGTCTGGTAGCTTGGCCCAGTCTTACTGGAGCATACTGAACAATAACTGTGTTCCTTCTGCCAACTGAGTGTGGTCTGTGTCTACACACGCCTGCCGTGGTGTGGAAAGGACACGTGAGCCAGGGAGCCATTCTGATCCCGGAAGGGGTGCTTTGTTTTAAAAACCAACTGAAAAAACACACTTGCTTGAGCGATAGGACCAGTGGAACGGGTAACTGACGTGAAGTTGCTCTGTGTAGGGGCAGTCTGGTAAAGAATCAGAGGGAAGGAGCACTGCTCAATTCAGAATATTTGGCTTGGGAAATGACCTTGGTTCTCTCAGCTAGCGGTGGCCACCTCCTTCAGTAGCTCAGCAACAATCTGTTGAGCCAGGAAAAGATTTGCACCTGCACTGGCCTCTGCACTCTCCCTTTCCGGTCCGCTTGGCTGGCAGTGCTCGTTTCAAGCGGCAAACAGAGAAGGGATGTTCACCTAGAGCTTCTCACAGCAACACTCTCACTCTTCCTTTCTCCAGATTCCTAGTTTTTATCTTGCACCTAATGAGTTTCCCATAACCCTCAACAATGAGCAACCAGCTGTGCCTCCTTTATGGTTTTCCACCGCGGGCTTTGTTCTCCATGTACCTTTGGGATTGTCAATTTGGCACAGCACTGATCTTCCAAAGGCACGGCTGTCACATTGCCATAGAGGAAAAAAATGTCTTTGGTTCCATTAAGCTGTGTGTAAATGATGTAGTTAAATGGAGGTTAAACTAACTATGAAATTACTTACACCTCTGAGATTGAATCAATGACCCTTTGTAAAATTTTCTTACAAAAGCTGCACATGTCATAATGTTGCTTATGTAACACCCTGAAAAGTTGATGAACCTGGATTGTAACCATAGTAACAATCACTCACTCTTGTTTATACAGATCTAGATCCACCTGGGATGAGCCATTGTTACTACAGAAACAATCCAGTCTTAATAACAGACCTTTACAGTAGATCTTGCTGTCTGGGTTCCACTGAAAAGATGAAGCTAGAGCAAGGCTGACATTTGTCTGAACTGTTTTTACTCCTGCATGGTTCCAATTAAGGCCGTCTTGCAAAACTTTCAAACAAGCTTCATTTTATTGATCTTTTTAAATACGATCTATTCATCCTCACACCCTTTCTCATAAACCAAGTGACATATTAAATGTGTTCCCATCTATGAAATGGCAATGAAAACGGCTATGTACAATTTCTCAGCCTGATGTGACTCATCTTGTTTTAAAAGGTTAGACACCAAGAATGACATGCCATGTAGCTTGACCGATGTGAAAGGCTTCGTTTGGCTGGTATGATGAAGTGAAAGATGTACAAAATATAAGGAATGGATAAAACAAGATATGTTTCATTTGCGTTTAAAATACCCCTCTATTTGCACATGATGCTATAGCTGAGAGTAAAATCTTTGAACAATTAGATTTAATCATGCTCTGCTTTAGACAAGCGATGCATGTAACATTCTGTGCATTATATTTGTGACCTATAGCTTTCTCCTCATTAAAAGAATATTGATGCAAAAGGTTTTGAAAGCATGCCTCAGTATGTATCACCTGTCTATCCAAAACATTTTCTATTACTAAGCCTACAGTTGTAGATTTCATACCATGAAGCTGGTTCTCTGCACCATTTAAATACTATTAGTGACTGTAATAGTCAGATGAGAGTCATAATACTGAAGAGGTGGGAGACTTCAGAGGCTAGTTGTTGTTCATTAAACACTGCTCTTTGGTGATTCTTTATCCCCTTCTCCTCAGAACCTTGCAGTTGTGAATAATTTCAGTCCAATGGTTAAATGCAGTCATGAATTTAAATAAAGTTGTTTTGCCTAGATGATTTATAGCACACCACGTCAAAATAGTGTTAAATTTGCCCTTGGGTACATAGGCATTTTATCATTCTGTCTGGTCTCACCCAGTTAATCTCACTAATAGTTAGATGTCCTGTCTCTTTAGAGTAAATTGCCTCTTTGACGGCAATACTCTGGGTATTTCCATTTTCATTTAAATCAAAATGTATCAAAGAATTTTTTTTTTCTACTGAGAGTTAAAAAAACAATCAGTTCATAAGAAGCTGTTCATGAATTTTGTATTCAGGGTAAATATTTTTTACAGAGGATAGTTCCAAACCTTTCATAAATACATAAACATTTTAAGTGAGTGGACCAAGAAAATATGTCGGAGAAATGTATCGAGGTATTAGGGGCTAAACTAAAATTTCATCTAAAATTTAAATGTGTGACCTTTAATGATTAATGTGCTCTGTCAAAGGAGAGATGTTTGACCTTTAGAATGTCTGTCTCTAATCAATGTTGTACTTGTTCTAGTATAGTGAATAGACCACCTGTTTACTGCAGTGCTAAGAGTTTGACCCCAAACATCAGATGCTAGCACTAGTGGTATGTGCTGACACTCAGTCACCATAGCAACATTTTGTGTTTTGAGCAGAACATGAGATCCGCTTGAGCTTCAAGTGCTGGAGTTGAGAGGGAAGGAGGGTAATTAAAAATGAATTGGGCACCATAATCTCAATTCATCTTCTGTAATAAAGCAAACTGTGTTCTCATTTTGCCTGACTTGGTCTGGAGAATGCATCTTACATTTTAGCAGGCTGTAAAGGACTGATCCAATTATTTCAAATTGCACACAAGTGTATTATGCTACCTCATTCATATGTGAAGTCACACTGGTACGTTTAAAAATGTTGTCAGCATAGACAGAACTGCCCAACATTCTAAAAAAAATACAAACCAATATTAAAACAAAAATAAAACGTCTAAGCCTCATCAAGGTCTATGTTCATGTACTAATCGACTTCTCCTCTCTGATATGGGGAAAATTGAGGCATTTCACCCATACATCTAGCAGCACCTGAGAAATAAAACAGGAATGGTTGAAGTTTCTCTTTCAAATCCTGATTAAAACTCTAGTTTTGCCTTTTGCTCAGGGATTCAAACTTAACTGCTTTGCCACCCTTTCCAGTAGCGCAGTCTCTGTTGTGCCTCATTATGTGTGATCCTTTGAAGAGATCTCTCCGTTCTGAGCTCCGTCTGAAGTATCCTGCAGTGTACTTGGGAACTGCACCGCCTGAACACCGTCAGAGGAGCTCTGACGTAAGCAGCTGTTGAATGGGAGACATGGCGTTAAATAATTAATTCTGCTCTGATCATATGGAGGAAACCTTTGAATAATTCAGCACGTCTCCGCGTTATGCCTCACACCGTCTGCATTGGCTCTGCCTGGATGGTTACCTTTCTTGGGTTAAAGATGGATAAAAACAGCGCACACTATTGAGCCTTTGGGAGTACACGGGTAAGTTTTATGTACCTTCTCCCAAAGGAAAAGTCAGTGTCTAACAATACCGCAACAAAACTGTAAAAGGCGTTGCTGAATAAGTTTAACAAATATCTGAAATAGATGCCTCAACTGAAAAAAATGCGTCTGATGTAGGTAGCGAGATTTTAGGTTTCTTTGTAAGCAGAAACCCTTCTCCTGGGGTAAATTAATCGTTTTTAGCGCTCTCTTGGCTGATATTACAGCTTTAGCAAATGCAACCCCCGATTTAAGGAGTGTCATTGGTGAAAAAAGTTTTTCTATGACGCGGTGGACATGGACGCGGTTCACTCATACAACCTTACAAATTGGAAATGTCATATATCTGATGACTTCAAGATTGTAGTGGAAATGTGGGAGAGCGAGTTATGATTGCATATTTCAAAGCGTTTGTACTGTATTAGATTGTGTTTTCAAATTGCGTTGAACATGCACTATAATTAATTTAAAATTGGAAGAGCCTCTTTTGGGGCAATGAGCATCGTTTGAGGGAGTCGCCCTGCGGAGCTGACCACGGTACTGAATTTGAAAATAAGACATTTAGCAAAGGTTGTATGTTGCAAGACTATTTCAACATACCAAACTTTCCACCATAATTTTATGTCCCTGATATTTTTGGTCAAAAGCCTTAGTTGCATGCGATAACTAAACGTAACATGTTTTCTCAAAACACAGATAAATGTTTGTTTGGTTGTTTGTGTGTGTATGTGTGTGTGTGCGCGCGTGTGTGTGTTTGTTTGTGTGTGCATACCTAATTTAATGTATTTAGAGTTTCTTCAGCATTTCGGCATTAATAGGTTCGATTTAAACTGCTGCATTTTATTTGTAGCGTCTCTTCAGTAACATAATTTCATAGTGGGTAAATTTGCATAAAATAAACCAAACTAGATTATTTTTGGTTATGTCTTTTAAAGGAGACAGTCTGGTCAAGCCCTATGCATACAGGAGCAAGTAAGTGTTATTGGTACCACAATGATACTCAGTGCTTTCTGTGCTTGGATACACTCCAGTTCTTCCATCAGCATTACCTCTGTAATCACATTCTCCAAGAGGCCAAAGAGAAGCATGTTGATCAGTTGCTGCAAAATGTCACTATGTTGTAGTTCAGCATTGTAGTTCTATTAAGTCTCAAACAGCAGAGCAACCTGAAACGAGTGTCAAGACAACAGAAATTGACTGTAGCTTTGATATACTACACTCTTTCTGCCTGAGCTCTCCGGCTTCACATTTCACTGTATTGTCCTACTGGATGTTGATGCACAAGCATCAGGAGATGCAATCATATATAGTCAACTTCATCTTATGCTTTAATGCTTGTCGTTAAAGTAACCCTAAAACAACCTGAGATAAATTTTAAAAAATGAAACAAACAAACAAACACACAAAAAAACCCCACTGCATTCATTATTTATACTGAGGCTATGGCAGGATTTTCTCCAAAGTGCCGTCGTTGGCTCTGCCGGCAGCCTGCGCTCCCTGCCCTGTTGTTGTGTGGCATTAGGGCTTTTCAGGAGACAGGCATGTTGTTTTAGATGCGAGGGAGGATTGACTCACCTCCTCCATTCTCTCTGTGAGATAGGCCACCCCGCCTCTTACTGGACCCCAACTGTGACGTCAATGCTTTGTCTGCACATAAAGACCAAATGCAATCAAATGCTCCTCATCAGTCAAGGCCTTGTGAATCATCTCCACAAAAAGCCAATAAGAGTTTATCATAATCTCTGTGTATGGCCGGGGGGGGGGGGGGGGGGGGGGGCTGGCCGAGGTGAGTCTCTACTCTTTTTATCTCTGGTTCTTTGTCATTTAAATGAACATAACTGATGCCCGGGTGAAACCATTTAGCATCCGGTTCTCTGTAACTTTTAGGTGCCATTACTGAGGTCTGGAATTAGCATAAAAGAGGTTCAGTTTTTTTGTTTTATGTATAAAGCTGTGATGGTTGAATAGAAACTAGAATGCAATAAGCTGTAAGGCTTAATACCCAAGAGACCGATCAGCGTAATTGCAGCTTCTCCTAATGAGAAAATGACTTGTGTGAAGGACACTTCAGAGAAGTGGCTGACTCCAAGCCATCTCCCTCTCTGAATGAGTATCATGTGGGTGGACAACCAACCGACTCTCTGTTATCTGATGACATCACTGAGTCAGTAGTGACTATTCAGGCAGTATACCACCCTGCAAGGCTCTGACAGCCGTACCGGTGCATTTAGGCTTTTAATACTAAGTGGTGCATAAGGAACAAAGCTGTCCTGTTTCGTTGTCAGTTAATGGGGATTGAAGACTGGCGAAGGTAATTACCATCGAACAGCAGTGGTACATCCTTTTCCCAGTTAGCATGTCTGGAAACAGTCAGCATCTGTAACTGGAGCTTGTCTCGGTGAGCGACAGGTACGGGTTTGAGTGAAAGGGAGGAGTCTTGCTGATGCTATCAGCCGGGTGAGCTAAAAAGACAAGAGAACCGTGGAGTGGTTAGGACCGGACATGAGGGGACATGGAAGAGGAGAGACAGGAGAAGAGGAGTTAAAAGCGTTTGCAGTATCAGATCACGGAAGTGTGAAAAGGAGGGGGAGCGGTCTGCCTTCACTCTTTCTTTTTTTTTTTTTTTTTTCACAGCAGGCTCTTTGAATGGATAATGGAACTCTCTGAACTGTCTCAGTTTCTCGGTTTCCTCATTTCTGCCTCTGTTTAGCTGAAAGTGCCTGCCAGGCCATCACTGTTGTGCCCTTTAGACCTTCTGTTCACTTTGTTCTCTGTATTTGTATTTCAAAACCTGTTTCACATCACAGCTGATGCTGTCTCTATGTTAATCTGCAAGTCAAATGAGTCGTAGCACCATAGCAACTAGTCACTCAATTGAATAGAACAATAACTTTTTTTTTAATTACAATTATTTGATTGAAGGCTCTGCATTTTTAATGAGACATTTTTGTTAGGCTATTGTGAAGGTTGTGTAGACATTTCACGAAATAAATAATCTTGACACCCCTATTTGTCATCAGGAAGTGTTAAATGTGTATTGAAAATATCTACTATCACTCACCTGTGCGTTTTGTCTGTCCTTTACAGGATCCTAGATCTCATTTGGCCTTCAGGATCGTGT
This sequence comes from Chanos chanos, assembly GCF_902362185.1. NCBI lineage: Eukaryota > Metazoa > Chordata > Actinopteri > Gonorynchiformes > Chanidae > Chanos > Chanos chanos. Next base: position 11,766,984 of record NC_044497.1, on the reverse strand, counting down.
TGACTGAGTTGGACATGGATTCTACCTAAGAGAGAGTGACTGACAAAGAGAAAGAGGGGGAGAGAAAGAGATAAAAAGAGAAAAAGGAGGCAGGGAAGGATAATAAAGACAGTAAGAGGGAGGAAGAGTTGCTTAGATAGAAACACACTGAAACTGTTACGTATTGTGGTACGATAAACAGTGTGACAGCCAACTCCCTTCCGTTTTCTCCTGATACTGTATCTTGCTGGTCCTGGGAGATGAATGCTGTTTTTGCCAAACTAGACCCTCGACGCATAGAGTGGGAGGCCTCCTGGTATGGCCTCCACTCTCGAGTACTGCGCACCAAACCAGTGGAGTCCATGCTGGAAGACTCTGGTGACCTGCACGGGACCAAGCTGGCTCGGGTACTGACCACTGTGGATCTGGTGTCGCTTGGAGTGGGTAGCTGTGTTGGCACAGGCATGTATGTGGTTGCTGGGCTTGTTGCCAAGGAAATGGCTGGACCTGGTGTGATCATGTCCTTCATCTTTGCTGCTGTAGCATCCATTCTATCAGGTCAGGTGCTCCCCCTTTTTTTTGTGAATGGTTTCGCAATCACGCATGAAGATTGTCTTATCTCAGTGTTTTGAAGGTTGACATTTCTAAAATCAATTGTGTGTCTATCAGTGTATCTTAATGGTTGTCCTAAGTATATGTATATGTGCATATAGCGTATATAAAGGTCATGTGCAGATGCCATCTCTCTCTCTTCGAGAGCTGTTTTTCATTCATGCAATTTTCGTGGAGGTCTTGTGCTTATTTCCTTTGAAGGGAATCCTTAGGGCTTATTGATAAGAGAAACCATATATGTGATAAGAGGTTGAATGTGGTGTGTGTATAGCTTATCAGATCCAGGTCTTCTCTTTTATCGAAAACTGGTCGGAAAGTTCAGGCCATTGCGGTGTTTTTCAGCTGTCCAGACCTTCAGCTTGTGCATTTTGCTAATTTTATTTAATTAAGTTTGAATTTGGACTCTCAGTGTAATGTTAGTTACAGCTTAGCGCTTGAACTGATCTTTTTCTTATGTCCACCAGGCTTTTGTTATGCTGAGTTTGGAGTTCGTGTTCCTAAGACAACAGGCTCCGCCTACACCTACAGCTATGTCACAGTTGGAGAATTTGTAGCCTTCTTCATTGGTTGGAACCTCATCCTTGAGTATCTAATTGGCACGGCAGCAGGGGCGAGTGCTCTCAGTAGCATGTTTGATTCCTTGGCCAATCACACCATCAGCCGCTATATGGTCAACAATGTTGGGACGCTCAACGGTCTGGGTGGGTGTCTGTGACAACCTAAAGTGTTTGTGTTTGAGCTACAGCAACAAGGGTTGCATTCATATTCAAATGTAATATGAGCTATAACAATAAATGAGTAATAACACGGTTTTCTGTGAGAGAGGGAGAAGCCAGCATTTGTTCCAAAACATTAATTACATGGAACAAAGCAAAACTGACTGCACACAGTATTTTAGATGCTGCGTATTCATCTCATTACCTCTGCCTTCATCTTCATTTTCTCTTGCGAGGACTCTTTTCCAGTGTGGCCCCTGCAGCTGCAGATCAAGGAAATCCTACTGACCAAATATTTAAATATTTCATGTTCCATGATTCTTCCATTAGGTAAAGGAGAGGAGTCCTACCCAGACCTGCTTGCTCTCCTCATTGCCTTTATAGTGACTGTGATAGTCGCCATGGGGGTGAAGAACTCTGTGAGCTTCAACAATGTCCTGAATGTTGTCAATTTGGTCGTATGGGTGTTCATGGTCATTGCTGGCCTCTTCTTCATCAGTGGAGTTAACTGGAGCAGTGGGAGATTCCTACCTTATGGCTGGTCAGGGGTAAGAGTGTTCAGTCCCGGTTTGTTTTGAGCTTATTGGCTTTTTGTGTCTTGAAGATTTGGCCAGTTAGGTGTTCTCACTCATTTGAACTGAGAATGTGGTAACAAAGTTAACTGTAATTGTGTCTGGTGCCTGTAGGTCATGCAAGGAGCTGCTACCTGTTTCTATGCCTTCATTGGATTTGACATCATTGCAACAACTGGAGAAGAGGCAAAGAGCCCAAACACCTCCATTCCCTATGCTATTACTGCCTCTTTAATCACCTGCCTCACCGCCTATGTCTCAGTGAGTACAGAACTCACACTGTCCTTCAGCAACAGCCAGCAGACTCTTTTTTCAAGACAAAACTGTCCGATTTCATCTCTAACTCTTCAAGAATTCATCGCGAATTCTTCACTAGTCCTGATTCTCACTGTCGTGGCCCATGTTTTCCGCCTGAACCAATTCTTCGTTTCCTTCTCCATCAGGACAAGTTATTAATTTTCCTTTTCCATTGTTTCAATTCAGTAATCAGCATAGAGAACCACACTGTTACCATTAATCGATACAGGCAATCGAATAAGTGAAAGTATAACCCTGAAGTACTGTTGTAAAGGACGTCTGACTTAAAAAATTAATCAACAATTGCATTACTATCTAGCCAATGGAAATTTTGGTTCTGTTTGGTTCCGTGATATTTTTGCAAGAGGCACAATTTTTTGTATCCTTTTACAGTAATCCTTTTTACAGTAATACTATTTTTTAAATATGCCACAAATAATACACATACGTCAATGAAAAAGAATGGAAATCTAATTTACAAATAAATAGTCAATTTTACAGTTAATGATAATTAATATTAATGATGCCTACACTGACCGAATTTCAGGATCACTTCACTGATCAAAAATGGAACTGTATATAGCATATGATATAAACCATATAAATCGTAATCAGAATTATAAAGAACATTAAGATATTAAATTTACTGGGTTTTTGCGATGGATAACCTTGATTTAATCATGTAGGTGAGTGTGATCCTGACCCTCATGGTACCATATAACCTCATTGATGGTGATGCACCTTTGATGGAGATGTTTGCAGTCCACGGATTTATGGCAGGGAAGTACATTGTTGCCGTGGGAGCTGTGGCAGGACTCACAGTCAGTCTGCTGGGTTCGCTCTTCCCCATGCCCAGGGTCATATACGCCATGGCAGGAGATGGTCTGCTCTTTAGGTCCGTGTGTGAGTCTCTTTACACTTACAGTCATGTGTATGTATGTATTCGTAGATGTCTGGCTGACAGATGAAACTTAATAGAGTATATCTGTTTGCCTTTGTCACAGGTTCCTGGCTCATGTGAGTCCATACACCGAGACTCCGGTCTTGGCCTGTGCTGTGTCAGGTTTTCTGGCGGCGCTGCTGGCTCTGCTTGTTAGCCTGAGGGACCTGATAGAGATGATGTCCATTGGCACATTGCTGGCTTACACGCTGGTCTCCGTGTGTGTGCTGCTTCTGCGCTACCAGCCTGAGGCAGACGACTTTGCCTGCCTCGCCCCTGATGAAAACGAGCCGGCCAGACAGAAGATAGAGGGTGTGTTGGCGGAGCGTGAGAGAGATGCATACTCCCCCACGGGTGAAGCTGAAGAGTACGGAGACTGCGGGACGAAGAACCACCCTTCTCAGAAAGATGACGAGATGCTCATTGGCAAGTCGGACGTGTCAGGATATCAGTCCGACAGCTCAGGCTACAGCATTGGGGAGAAAGGCTCGGAGGCTGGAGATTCAGACAGCGCTCTGACTAACTTGCTGAGACGTGTTCTGGGTCCTCACTACTACACATTGCGGATACGACTGGGCCTACCCGACTCATCTGACAGGCCTACGCCTGCGACAGGACGCACCGTAACCACCTGTGTTCTCGTGCTCTTCATCCTAACCTTTCTGCTCTGGTCCCTGGTCATATATGGCATGGACCAGGCCTCAAGTGGTGCCCAGTGGGCACTTTTGCCTCTCATAATCATAATTTGCGTCGTCATGGTTATTTTGCTCATCATCATTCTACGGCAGCCTGAGAGCCCCAAAAAGCTACCATACATGGCCCCTTGTGTGCCCTTTGTGCCCACAGCTGCCATGCTAGTGAACATCTACCTTATGCTCAAGTTGTCCAGTATCACCTGGGTCCGCTTTGTTGTGTGGTGCCTAATAGGTAGGCCAGCTTTGATATTTTTATTTTTGTACTTTCTGATGTTGAAAAAATAATCAGTATACTTCCTCAGGACCGAATTAACCCAAATTAGTAATGTTTAGTAAAGAAGTAAAGTGCTCTTGTTTTGTTTTTTTTTCTTTTCACTTTTCTCTTGTAGGTCTACTAATCTACTTTGGTTATGGGATGTGGAACAGCTCTCTGGAGATCAGTGCCCGAGAGGAAGAGGCTCACGCCAGCTCTTATCAGCGTTATGACGCAGGTGTGGATGACAGCTTCACGGTTGACGGCGACCTGCATCAGCAAGGAGATGAAGGCTGTTATCAGGGCTGGGGGGCTGAAGAGAGAGGCTATCAGTATCAGAACCAATACCAGTACCAGCAGCAGGATGATGAGCACAGGACCTCGTCCAGTAGTCACAAATCCTGGAGCAGAGGCCGATCCAATAAGGGTTTTGAAGAGCTGGTAAATGATGACTATTCACCAGAATGAGGAACACGCACAAATCTGTGTGTAAAAACAACTGTTGTGAAAGATTTATAAAAATATACATACAAAAGTGGTAAATATATTGTGTTGTGATGGATGATTGTTGTTTGTTTGTTTGCATAACATTTTGTTTTCTTTTGGTTCATATATCAAGTTGAAACTAACAATTCATAAAATTGTTTTCACACGGCAGTTTATTCAACAATATTAGTGATGGAAATGTAGTATTTGTCAGAGCACTAAAACTGTAATGTTGCAAAAGATCATTATTATTATTATTATCATTATCATTATTATTATTATTATTAGTTGGGTAATGCAATCCATCACTTTTTGTTTGGCTTTTAAAAGTGCCTTTAATAATTTCACAGTGTTCCAATTATCAGGGTAAATCTCTGGATGTGTCTGTCTGGCTTGTCTCTGTGGCAGGATACCCTGGTCTGTATTTTGTTGTTCTACAATGGCTGGAGCCCATTCTTTTGGTACATGATTGATGTCAAAAGGACGGTATTTTGGGCATCTTGTTTTAGCAGCAGCAAACATTGCAATTATAATAGAAACGGTGTTATAAAATTGGAGCATCTGAAGAGAGTAACTATATATATTTTTTTCCCCAGTAGACATAATAGCAGTAATATAAACACACAAAGATGTTCTGTGAAGCGAAACCAGTTTAATTATTCAAATTGTGTCAAGTACTCAGACAAATATTCATCTTTAGAAATACATGAAAGTATACGTTCTATTAATACAGCAAAAGAAGTACTGTTAGAAAAAAGAGAGAGAGAGAGAGGGCAAAATGACTGACCCTAAATGAAAGCATCTTATTTTGCAACACTGATGTGAAAATGGTAACTTGCTGAATTGTTTTTCCTTCATTGTTTGTGTTTGTGAACTTCCCTGCTTTAGAAGCTGTTTATAATTCATAGAACAATGTGCTTAAATATACTCATATTCGTAATCCAGATATATGTAAATAACCTATACAGATATGGTCTTTTTCCTTGGCTATTGACTGAGAACAGTACATAAAAAAATAAAGATGAATATATTTTACAAACACAACTGATGGAGATTTGGAGCTCTGATTGTTCTAACCCTGTTATGTGAATGCAGGCAGAAAGCATGTCTTCTATTTGTAGGTAAACATTGAACAGAGAGATACATTTAAATGAAATCTGTTCATAAAAAACCCTTTACCCAGTTATTAAAATTAACAAAACAACATTATTAGTTACAATCTAACAACCACTCCTTTACAAATTGGTGACAAGACTAACAACATGTGTACACAACGTCAGTCTGATAAACAAATGCATATCTCACCTCTGAAATATGTCCCACATTTTCAGTTCACTGACTAAATGTGATGTGTAAAGTGGACTATGGTAAAATGCTAATTTTCCTGTTTCTGACCATGGTCTTTGGGTTCTGTAATGCAGGTTTCCTGAGGGATGGTGAGCAGGATGGAGTGAAGAGATTTTCAGGAAAAAACACAGAGATGACACCTGGTCTCTTGGTTTCTCTGGTTTCCTGTCTGTCTGTTTCAGAGGACAAGGTAGAACAAGGATGATCTGTGATTTATCACTGTGTCTGCAGAAGATGTCACATACAGAGGCCATGTGGGAAAACTCTGCCCATTTAGCCTCTTCCTGCATAAGACGGTCTTCCTGACATTTTGCTAATGCATAAAAAAAAACCATAAACTCACCATATATATGATACCGATCCCAACCACAAATAAGAGACACTCACTAAGCATAAAAATCAACCAACGAAGAATAGTGTGGTTCATTAAAAAAAAAATAAGGGAACTGAATACAATAAAAGCAAAACATCAAAAATAAGTCAAAAATAAGCAAAGGCTGAATTGGCCTGTGTTGAGATATCCTCTTCATGAGGAAGGTTATGTCCATGCGAGAAGCAGTGTTCATAGTCTACATAACTGGAGCTAAAGGAGCAGCAGTTCAGGCTCTCTCCCACCATCTTCTGTCTTATCCAGACTTCCACCTGGCTGCAGTCAAACCATGACAATGTTAAATCAATCCCTTATGCTTTCCAGTGGTTTGAGTGTATGTGAGTGAGTGAGTGAGTGAGTGTGTGTGTGTGTGTGTGTGTGTGTGTATTTGTTTGCTGGAAAAACGAGGAAGTTCTGTCAGTCTGAGGTCCAGCCAAGTGTATGAGCGTTCTCTCACACGTGCGCGCTCTTGGCATGGTTGTTTGCTGGTGGGATGGGGCTTGCAGCTCCACTGTGTTTGGAGTAGTAGAAGTGGTTCTCAGGGAGCTGGGCAGAGGGGTCTCCACCCGAGCAGCAGGCCATGATGGACCCCCCCAGAAGACAGAGGACACACCCCATCCATCCAGCATATAGTGAAAACCCAAAGGACATTAAACCTTTCTCATGGTGAGCCCCAATAGGAAACCACACTGTCGATACTATTCCACACAGAGCTACAAATAAACAGAGAACAGCATAAACATTTTATCAACTCTGAGACAGACAGATAATACTAATTATATTTGATCTGTAAAAGCTAATAACTAAGTAATAACTGAACTTAGAAAAAAACTGGCATGTTCTTTTTTCACCCTTGATTTAGCCAAAATGTTGCATTGATGAAGTGAGAGTAAGGGGCCCAGAATGTGAAACATTGTGTGTCATTTTTTTTATGAGTTCTTTATACTGTTACAGGATAGAGGAAATCTCTGGACAATTTGGGAGTGGGTGAAGTCGAAACCTTGACCTAGGTTGAGGCCAGATTAAGCCTGTGTGCTGACAGACTGTTTCAGACAGGAAAAGTGTTTGTCAGCCACGGGGACAACCCCTTGTTTTCTGAACATGAAAGGGACTTTAGCAGCAATGACGTACTGGACAACCAACAATTAATGTACTAATAATTTAGTACGATTCACTTACACATGAGTAGTAACAAGACCCCGCCTAGCACGGCGCGTTTGTGCTTGGTATCCGCAGTCTCATTGCCTAGTTTGACGCACGGCATTGCAACCAGCACCAGAGACATAGCCGGGAGGCCAAGAATGGAGGCAATTATCATGAGGGCGCGAGCTGTCTGGACGTAAGCTGATGAGGCAAAACGCCAAAATGTGGAATATTGTGAAAACATCGACCATTTCACTGAATAAAATAAAACAGAAAACTAAACTATCACTGGATGCGTACAGTCATTGTAACAAAACGACTGCTGAACAGCTTTGCTAGTTCTGTACATGCAGTCAATCAGTTGCTGTTCCCTATATGTTGCAATGACTTTGTATTGATTGGACATTTATCTTTTATTTCTTTATTTACCCAGAATGTGTACGCAAATATTTAAAACCACTCACTTCTACGATGACCGTCAATTTTTGTTGCTGGATACTTGAGTGTCACAAATTGTGTTTGTCTTACCTGGCAAAGTCAGGATCTGAGTAAGCGCGATACAGTGGTAAATCTCAGTGGAAATAACGCAATCGGCCCACAAACCCTGCGCTTCGAGCTCATGCATCTTTTTGCAGGTATGCATGCCATACTTGCAGGTAACCACCCAGTCGTTGGTAGCAGTCGCAATAATGATTCCAATCCAGCCAATACCGCTTACTATGAACCCAAAGAGCAGCCGACAACTTTGCGACATAATGTGAGCAAATTCCTCAGATCTGGCGTGTTGTAATAATAGACTAAAAAGGTGATAAATACCTAGGTATTTAAGATATATCACGAATAATTTCGCCTCATGTTAACTGAGCTGGAGGTCAGTTAAACTACTGCATGCTTAAGATAAATTGCTTTGATGTCTGGCAGTGCATAGGAGAGGTCTGAATAGCAATAACATATGAAAATGTGTTTTATAGCATGGCCAGAGCCCCCAGAACTTTCAGCCAATCAGAAGAATGTGCATAATCTAAAACAGAGAGCGCCTTTGTTTTCCCTCTCACCCCCTTTCAAGTAACCATAATTCTTTATGAGACAAAGATGTTAATTTAAACGTTATTTATAGAGCAAATAAATACCTGAAGTATTTGTTTTAGTACCTGTAGAGAGGCCAATTAAAATAAATTATTTAAATACACTGCAGTTTCGTAATTTCCATTATATCTATTTTTTAAATGGCAACTGTTTAACAATCGTAAGTAAACACCCCTGCAATGAATGTTTACAATTAGTAGAAATGTTCATTTAATTGCTTAAAAGACAACTCGAAATATTCAAGACTGTTCTCATTTGGACAAATTCAACGACCACCGGCATCGTTTCCAACTATATCGCCATCTAGTGGCAAATGCTTGAGCGTGATTTCTACGAACCACCGCAAATTTTTTAAAAAAAGAACAAGAATTCTAGATTTGGTAACAAAATGTAGCTTGTTTAATTAAATAATCAAAAGTGGCACAAGTAAGGTAATGTAACAATGATAAGCAACATTTTCATGAAATGACAAAATGAAGAATATTGTTTGCCTCTGTAAAACCCCTACAGTAGTTCCATCAGACTTCTAAGCCAGAAAAGGCACCTTTTCCTCATCTTGATTGAATAAGTTTGTGTAATATTTAGGTACCTTAATATTTTCATATGAGTTTTGCCTCTACAGCCCTTCTGTGGACAAGTGATTCATAAAATTTTATTCATGTAGTCTTGCCATTATGTCAGATGTCATTTATAAATGTTTATAAATTTCAAACCATTTGCATTTGTACTTTTTTAGAGCCTCCGAAGACAAATATATTAAATATTACAAATCCTTCACGAAACATTTTTTTAAATTTATACACACAAAACACTGCATTGTAATACATGTACACATATACAGTACAATATGAAAATATCTACAAAGAGACATGCTCATGGTTGTACATCTGTCACCCTCTTAAAACCTTTCAACATTTGACACTGGTATTGATCCATTCCTCTCAGTCAAAAATATAGAATGAACAACCCTGATTACGACCCATTATAAAAAGCAGACACAGACATTTCCCTCAAACTATTTTTGCGTATAGATCTGGTAGTATACTCACAGAAAGAGATTGTTATATTGCTATCATGCTTTCAGACAGAGGCTAAGTTTACTTGTACTGTAATTTTATACTAACTTAGTTCGAGCAAAAAAAACAAACAAAAACAAAAACAAAAACAAAAAAAATCCCCCCAAAAACAAAGAAACACATTTTATGTTTTCACATGTTGAGTTCAATTGGATAAATCTCTTTTTCAAAGTTTTAAAGTGCACAAATGGCTCTATTCTATTGGCAAGTGCTCTTAAAAGTCCACAGGGACGTACTAAACTCTTTGTGTCTTTCTTTCAATGTCTTTTTCACCTCCTCTTCATCTTCCTCCCTCCTTAAGGGAGTTGATCCGTGCACAGATCTTAAGCGCTGGTCCCAGTTTGACGTTCATGGCACTCATCAGGTGATCCTCTGTTAGCAGGAGCAAAGCCTGCCCATCAATCTCCTGGGCTCGGAATGACTCAGCAATGTCTTGACACCCTAGGCAAGGGAGGTACAGCGTCACATTAGATAATCTGGCACTCACACAAGTCGCTGGGTACACAGCACAATGCAAATAAGCAGGGGGAAGACAACATGTTTGCACACGTAGGGGACCAGTGAGGATTTCCGGATCATTCTACATCGCGTTCGTTGGCGTGGCGCGGCTGCGTTACCTGGTAAAGCGGATATGAAGCTCCAGACTTGGTCCACCGTCCACTGGGCTGGTCTGACGCTTAAGGAAAGGTCAGTGGGTGATGTGGGTTCTGAGGGAGAAGGCGGAGTCTCCTTCGCTCTCATTTCTCTCTCTCGCTCCAGCTCCGTGTGTCTGCGGAGCCTTGTCTTCATGGGCCCGGAGGTCTCCCCAGACCCGTCCTCTGACGGCTGCTTCAAGATGCTCCAGTGCTCCGTGGAGCCTGGCTTTTCCTGACGAAAAGAAACGGCATATCAGTAACATGACACATGTAAATTGCTTTCCCCTTATTTCAGCACTTATCTGGAACTTTTTTGGCAGGCATAAAAATGTAAAAATAACGGTCAATCAGTGACGACAATAGGAAAGTACAAGTTCAAACTATACTTTGTGTCCAACGCTGATCTTTTTTTTTTTTTTTAGTTAAGGAATAAAAATTTGCATAGCTGGAAAAGATAACTGGAACTAACCGCTGGACCGTGTGTATCCCCATATGGTTTAATAGAGTGCAGGTCAAAAGCATCCCAAATGACTCAAATTGATCTCAGATCGGTTAAGTGTGCGAGATGCTTTGTGTCTGTGCACTCACTGACCTTTTGAAGGCTCTCTTCACTCTTCTCCTCTGCTCCATTCAGCGCTGAACCACCTTCCTGACCTCCACTGCGTCTCAGAGCACGAAGGCGTTTGGTGTAACTGAACCTGAAAAAGACAGAGACAGACAGAATGTAAGGAAGGAAAACAAAGCCAATCACGCTGAACCAGGTTGAATTTTCTGAGAACGCTGTCACGTTGCGCGTATTGTAAGATTCCCCGGCATATTTAACTATCATCATACTATGAGTTATAAACCGTTTTAGGAAAGTGTGTCAACATCCTTAGACCACGCCGATGCGTCCTGTGTGGTAGAGAACGTGCATGAGAATGCAGCAGAAGACACTAAAACCACCACCGATGAGCTTTTTTGCTCATACCGTGGTATCAAAGAGAAAATCCTGACCACATCCTGTGGCAGCGTGTGTGTGTGTGTGTATGTGTGTGTGTGTGCGTGTGAGGGTTTGAGGGTTTAGCTGTGTGTGCATATTAAGATTTGAAGAGTGGACACTGTTCTCAATCAAAGCAAGAAAAAAAAAACTCTTGTACAAAATTAAATATTACTGCTCAAACATCTTTTTAGGGATCAAAACAGTAGCTGTACTCGACTTGTTTCCCTCCTGAGAAAACACACAACTGTGTGTTTAAATCATTTTAGTTGATATGTGGATATTGTTCTACAGTTGTTCATGATAGGTACAACGCCAAGCCTTCCTACTGTGGTTAACACCTTAACCGTGTTAACACAAGTTTGAGAAGTGTTCGTTTGTCCAAGTACTGATTATATACTGCACCAGTCAAAAGTCTGGACACACCGACTCATTCAAGAGTTTTTCTTTATTTTTATGATTTTCTACATTGTGCTTTTACGCTTTTTTTGCTTACTACATAATTCCATGTGTGTAATTTCATAGTTCATAGTAATTTCATAAAAACTAATAAAAATAAAGAAAAACCATTGAATTAGAAGGCGCGTCCAGACTTTTGACTGGGACTGTATAGAGTGCACTGGAAAAGAAAGAGTGACGGACGGGCATGAAGGATAGACTGAAACACTGAGTAAAGTAGAACACAGGCTGTGATTGGCAACCGAAGCTTAGTACCAGATTAGAGAGCAACTCTCTGAAAATTCTTCTCTGGAAGACACTTTAGAAATATGATTCAGTTCTTCCCTTCAACTTGCACGAAAGCTAACGTAATCATCTGCCGCTCCGTTGACAGACTAACCTCTTGGCACAGGACTTGGAGCAGAAGCGCTTGGAGCGGGCAAATGTTTGGGCAGTGCCTCTCCTCTTACAAAACTGGCACTGCAGCACAAGTTTCTGCCCGTCCTCCACACCATCTGAAGACAGGAAGACAGAGCGAGCGAGAAAGAGAGAGAGAGAGAGAGGGAGAGAGAGAGGGGGGGGGGGGCACAAGAGAGAATACAAAGATGAGATTCTTAAATACTTTGTCAAACACTTTACGACCACTCTTCACCCTTTCATATTTAGAAACCTCATTTCTCCACATCTTAGAGCTAGTTTCACACTGTCTTTACATTACTGTGGTTACACACTAAGTAGGCCATAGACCACTGCTAACTGATACCCACTGTCTGTTATCATATCCTCTGCATTACTGTCAGTGTCGGTAGAGTCCTCTGGTGGCTCTGATGTGGATGGGAAACGGAAAATATTTGGTCCTTTCACCCCATTCAGCCCAGACTCACAGGGCCTGTCTGGCATCACCGACGACCGGCTTACCTGAGTTACCAAAAGCAAACATGCAAAGACTGTTATCATCTTCCATATACTTCTAATATGCTTCAGTGTAAATATGCGATGGATATACAAATATGATCTACTGGATCAAATCAGTGGGTATCTACCGGGAACGGCTCCAAGCCCTCCTGGATGATGAAGCCCTCCACCAGGTGTGTGAGAATGACGGGTTTAGCCACCCCGGGAGTGCTCTGGTTCTGTGGAGGACCCGTGGAACTGGAAGAGGGGGACTGACCGACGGGTTTCGCCGGCACTGGAGGAAATTTGGGAGAAGAGCCGCTGCCGATGGGGGACTCGTCTGACGGTCGGACCGTAGAGGACTGAGCAGGCGACATGTCTGATAGGCTGGAGATAGCTGGTGGAGGTGAAGTAGAAAATCAGTTGGTAAACATTTCGAGAAATTAAAACGGATAAGAAACATTTATGAAAAATCTTATCTGTTGCTAAGTAACAGCACTATTAGATTATGATTACGGCAGCGCATGCGTCAGATACCAGAGCGTACCTGAGTGATTGTCTGACTGAGTGGACATGTCTTCACAGAGGTCCTCTCGTTCAGCGGGTGACTCTACTGCATGGGCTACAAGCAGCTCATTTGTCTGTGTGTTCTTTGTTGAGCTTTCATTCTTGGACTCCTGTGTGCAGATTGTCTAAAAGACAAGGAATACAAAGATGGAAAACTCACAAAAAAATATATTCACAAAATTGTACGTGAACGCAAATCAATTTCCAATCAAATCCAGGGAAATCAAAAGGAAATCAAAAAAAAGAAAAGCAAGGTGCTGTGGAAAACAAAAAACAAAACAAAAAAGAACTCACCATAGATTTGCCCAAGCGTTCAGGTGACTGCTGACTGACAATGGAGTTCTGCACTGCTTGGTTTTGTGTGTTAGCTTTCTTTGGGGGTCCTGGACTTTTAAGGTCCTGGGGGGTTTGTTCCTCTCTTTCTATCTCTTTTTTCTCCTCTTTGATTCGTTTCTCTTCTTTTGACGCGCCGTCCGCTTGTCTAGGAGTACTCTGTAAAAGCAATGGTGATCTGGGAGGGGCGTGTAAAACATTTGGGGATAACATGGGGAGGACAGGAGAGGGAGGCGAGGCCCTCTGGGGTGAGAGGAGAGGAGGAGTGGCTGTCGGTGTGGTCGGTAGAGTGGACGCTGTCTGTCTTGAGGGTGAGAGCTGCACGAGCTTTTGGCATGGGTTTGAAGTCCTCATTGGTTGGCCGGGAAAGTCCGGTTTCGCGAGGGCGGGAGAAACGGGAGGCCGTGACTGGACGAGGTCGTGGGACGGGGAAACAGCGGGCGTCTTTGACTGGCCGTTGGCGCACTGCGCAGAGGCTGACGCGGAGGACAGCGCAATTCTCAGAAGCTGTTTAGTGGCTAACAATGAACCGCCAGGTGAAGAGGGGCTGACGGGAAGGCTCGCGGAAGGGTTCGAAAGCTGGGATCTGCTGGCCGAAGGGACAGAGATGCACATGGACACTGGCGTTGCCTGATGCTGAGGAGACTGATTTGACGGGCAACGTTTTAAATCTGGCAACGTCTTCTTTGGTGCAATGGGAGGGGAGTTGGGTGGAGTCAACCTCTGGGTGAAGGGATGCTGTGGAATGTTGATCTGGCTGTGTGACCTCTTCAGACTGTTCATGTTGCCGGGCTTTTGCTTGGCAAGCGCGTGGGCCTGGACCGGAGAGTAGAGGGCTGGAGAAAGAGAGAGACAGAGACAAAAGTGACACATGATACAAGATCTGCTCCACAACCAAAGCAAATAACAACACATGTCAATTTGTACACTTCATTAAACTATACTGCTGATCTGTTTGGTGATAAGTTAAAGCAAAAGGAACATCTCTTGACAGTGATAATGGCTTCAGTTCAGATGGAAGTGACGGTGACCTACATGGTGGTGGCACTGTGAGGTGACGGACAGGCAGAGCTTTAGATGCAGTTGGCTGGGGGTTGGCTCCATCTGGCCTCTTGGGCCCTTCTTTCCCCAGGGAGCTGGGTGACTGGCTGGGCCTTAGAGGCAGGGTGGGTGCCCTTGGGCAGTTCAGGGCAGCGGCTTGACCTGGGGCAGTGGATTTGAGTGGGAGGTTGGAAGGGATGGTCAGTGTACCAGGCGGAGGAGGTCGTAGAGTCAGCTAGAGAGAACAATGAACAGGAAAAAGTTAAAATTACATCTCAGAGAAAAGAACACAAGATCTACAGCAGATTTGGCACATTGAGAAAATTTTTCAAGACTTAATTTATACTAAAATGTTCGAGAATAAAATAGACAGCTTAAATAATGTACAAATAATGTTTTTTTTTGATGGACCTGAAACTAACAAGGAAATATCAACAGCAGTTTTTCAGTCTAATTCTAAGTATATAAAAGAGGATTTTGGTTTGGATTTATTGCGCACATGAATGCAATATCAGGAAGCATTTTCAGTTTTATAAGAGGTATGTGTCCACAGTTATAAGACGACATTCACTGTCGTACTGATCCACAGTGACCAAAGAATAAGTAATGCTATTTAAACATTTATATGAATCTCCCGGCAATATTCTTGTCTGTAGACAAACCTGCTCTGAGCCAGGCTCAATCCACAGGCCTCTGAGTAGGGAACAAGACACTCCAGCCAGTGAGCTAAAGCCTCAAACCAGTAGCACAGGGAAGTTAAGGGATATGTTTATTCATGCCCTTAAAAAACCCACCTCTGTTACCAGGGCAACCATCACAATATCACACTATAGGTGGTAAAACTTCCAGTCACATCTAAGGTAACTCTCCAATTCCTCCCTGTTCTTCCAGTTGCCTCTTAAGCATGTTATTCCCTTGACAAAACTGGGACATGCAGTCACGGGAACTGGTTAAGATAAACAGACAGCAATCTGATGTGATAAGATTATTATGAAAACTTTTACCACTGTGAAAAGCTGTCTTACTAGTACATTTTTCTCATTTGCATTCCTGCAGTCACGGACAAGTAAAGATTATCTATATCCACTTTCATAAATTCACATTATAAGTTCATTCATTTATAACTAACAGACTAATATAAAATGAAGGGTAAGGCTAATGTTCCTATGAATATGAGCTAGTCTGCCTACATTAACATTATCTGTTATGAACATAACTTCGAGTGAATTTCAATTGTTTATTCTTGGTTGAAATTTGAACCAGAAGGCTTTGGGTAACAAACAACCAAACCACTGGCTTAGCTACTCAGAAACCCATGAGCAATCTTAAGAATAGTGCAGACTTGGCCCCAGGCTCTCCACATGTTCCACAACCCATGTGGGAATCCGACAAATCAAACACAGATGTACTGATTGCATGATATCAGCTCCTAGAACACCAAATAAACTACTGACTCCAGCTAAATGCGCAAGTCAACAGTTGATGCAGCTCTCACAAAAGACATGTTGCACACTCAGAAGATACACAATCTGCATGTCTCGATTCATCATGACTATGTACCTTTAAAAGTGAAAATATTTTACAAAACAGTTCTTTCTAATTAAATTCCTTTTAAGAAAATATTACAAACTTAATAAAAGAGAACAACATGTTAAATTTCTCTATATACAACGCAGCAAACTTCAATCATCTGTCAAAAGTTCTTACAGTCATGTCTAACATGCTAATTACAGAGTTATGAGATGCAGCTGAAGTTTAACTTCTAGAAGATTCTAATGGATGAACAGAGCTTTTTCTGGGCTCTTGATGTCTCTTCACCTTTTGGTGGACAGACAGTTGTCCATCTGTACAGGACTTTCCAGTAAGAAGCAATGCAGTGTATATTTAGAGTATATGGCCTGACCATTGATAGCTTTTTTTATGAAGACATTGTTACATTCTTTTATACTTGTATTTCACAAGTATAAAAGACTTTTTCACAACTTTTATGTCTTTCTGAGAACAAGTCGTTTTCCTTCTGCTGTTTAATCTTATAAGCCTCTCAAAGTTGCTTGAATCTTGGAGAGACACTCCAGAGGAAATGACATATTTATGAGACAATACACAATGTAACGTTATAAAACCTCTCAGAGCAAAAGTACTGGAACACCATCAACTGCTTCTCAAGATCTTGACAAACATCTCTTTCTGAGCCATTTTGCATTCTGCTAATACCACCCAAATGGGGACAAGACTTCTTCAACCTGGTGGTTTGGAGTTTAAGTTTTGAAACATTTTCTTTTTCTAGTGCCATGAAAGTGCATCATAAGCAGTTTATCTGTGCACATCAGTATCATGCGAGATCCTGTTTACATTCGACAAGACCGACATTAAGGCCATTTGGGTACATCCTTCGTGAGTCGCTCACCTGTGAGGAGGTAAATTGAGAAGAGGAAGAGGAGGAGGTGGAGGAGGAGGAGGAAGAAGGAGTGGAGAGTACAGGTAGATCGGGCCGCACTGCAGAGGTTAGAATCAGCTGCAACAACAGCCGCACAGAGAATAAAAGTTGAAAGGCAGGAAACAGAATGTACAGAAAACTAGCCAACGTATGTGAATGGAAGGCATCGTCATTTCCCATATGCAGAGCTGTTTTTGTGTGGGTGTATAGGTGAGCTTTATAGAGATGTGGAATGTCTCTGATGTGGTAAAGAAAACCAGTCCTTCTCAGAGGCTTATAAAGCAGGTTTTTTTAGCAGGCACTACCAAACTACCCATCTACTATTCTATTTTGCAACCACAGTGGTACGTTGCCAAAAAAAAAAGAGAGGAGAAAAAAGAAAAAGACAAAAATAGAACACAGACTCAACAAACAAGATCTTACTTAATCTCCTAAAATTCCCGGTACTGTAGTGTTGTTAACAGTGATACACTTGCTAGTTACATCTGCACAAATATATGTAGTTGTTTTGAATGCACAGTAAAATCAAGAGTCTTCAGGCCTGAGAAACTAAAAATGTTTCCATGTGCTTCCTCTGCAAATCTGAGGTTGAGCAGCAGACACGTAAAGTGTGTCAAGGGTCTTATTCTGTGGCTTTTCACTAAGAGACGTTGATGCTATCTAAGAGAACTCCACCCTTACCATCTGGGCCCTCAGCAGCATTTGGGCTTGGCTGGTACAAGGACCCTTCCCCAGGAGCAGAGCCTGGGGGGAGATCTTGTGGCTGGTTGGAGAATGACCAGAACTCTGGGTGCCTCTGATAAAGGGCGGCGAACCAGGAGTGTTAGGCATGGTGACCTAGGAGGCAGGCAGAGGGCGGGTTTTACAAATTTGAAAAGTACTCAGACAACAGTAACAAAATACGGAAAATACGTCTGACATCTTCCCTAGAAACAAACAAATAGATGGGGGGGGGTTGCATAAAGGATTAATGACATAACACTCTGTAAAAGATCTTATGGCTAACAGATGTCTCTTCTCTTATGTCGTCCACGTACCGTTTTTTGAGACTGCTGTGATGATGAAACGGGGACTCTTTCAGCCGCCGAGAAGGTCGGAGACATCTGGTCCCCAAAGAGATTAACCTGGAAGAGGAGACACATTAAAAGCTTCAGTAACATCCAGACCGAGCATACATATACAAAGCCTTTGATGCTTACAGTGGTGCAAGATTCACAAAGATGAAACAGTCACAAAGATCAAAGAACGAAAAAAAGGAAATGACAACCAAACAAATGATAGAAAAAAAGAGCCGTTGCAAATGCATGCACAGTTGATCAGCGTCATCTGATAGCACAGACAGGTAGTTGGCCATAGCATAAAAAAAAAGGAGTTAGAAGCAGAGAGAGAACAAGACAGGCATGGAATAGGTGGTATGGGGTATGATAAGTGCAGCTGCAGGAGTGGCCATGCATACAAGCACAAGACAGAGTGTAGGCAGTGCTTCTATGGGTGGGGGGTGGGGTGGGGGAGGGGGAGGGGGCAGTGCAGGGTCATTGACTGGGGGCTTGAAAGGTCTCCAGTGCTCCTGCACCTGCTGTGCGGAGGCTGGACGGCACTGCCGTTGCTTAGCTGTTGTCTGAAGTGCGGCATGCTGTTGTTGCTGCTGGCGCTGGGCTGCATACATCTGGTGCAGCAACTGCGCAGCCGAACCCGGTGGCTGCCAACTGGTTGGTTGGATCACCTATTGGGAGGGCCAAGCATGACAGCACGTTTCACAGTTCAGCAAGCTGGGAGTGACAGAGTGTGTGTGTGGACACAGAGGTGCAACTAAGTGACAAAGAGAGAGCGAGTCTCTCGTACAGTTTGAGGAGGTGAGTGATACGCTCTGGAAGAGAGAGGTGCTTTTGTTTACCTGGACCACTTTCCTGTCAGTGGGTGTTGGCTGGTTGTGGAAGGTGGTGACTGTAGTGAGTGCAGAAGGACTTTTTTGGCTGCCATTAGCCTGCTGTTGGAGATTGGCAGAGGTGGTAGTTGAAGTGCTTGATGCACTCTTGTCTGCTTCTGTTTTCTTTTGTGTCTCCCTGTCCATCGCTCCAAGGTGTTTGGACACAGGAAGCTAAACAGTGGAAGTTGGAAACAAAATTAATCAGCAACAGACATCTTTACTTCTTAATGTTTTGGTTACGATAATTTATTCAGTGAGTGTATTTGCAATTGACATGTGAACTTTGTTTGAATTTTATCAAGAAATATTTTACTATGCAAAGAAAACCAGAATGCAAATTAGCCTACAAATGGTTTCTCTGCATGCGTAATCTTCTTTACAGCTATATCTAGCAACTTCATATGAAGCTCTTATTTTACTCATGTTTTCACAGAGAGACTCAACATTTGAAATTGGTGCTCTGTATGAATGAAATGTGACAAACATGACAGATTCTGATAGAGTGAGTAGGAACCATGGGCAGTAATGCAAGATGATGCAGTCATTCGTTTTGAGGAGACGTAATTCTAAGGGGCTAAGAAAGATGTTTGACCGAAAGATATACGTTGGTATCGGTGTCTCATTATGTTTGTTTACTATGTAGATCTGTTAGTTACTGTGAAAAACGTAATAGTATTTATCATACTGTATTAGTAGTTTACAGAAATGTGTTGACTGGCCATGGTCACCTTGCTTAATAGAGACACACCAGGTTTAATTCAGTTGTAATACTAAGCATTGTTAAACCGCCCATACTGACTTGACATGCTTAAATACATACAGGGTGGGTAATGCTAAGGCCCCCTAACAATGGTCAAACACTTTTGTCTACCATAACCCAGCATTTTTTTTCATCTGTAAAAATGCTGGGTTATATGTAAGAATAAAATTTCAGGAAGTATTTGGAGTGATGACAAAATGTTGAAATGATCTACCACTCGAAAGGATAAATTTGAAAACTGCTCTTCCTTTTGGTCTACAGGCTTCCCTCTAGAGAGTCTGAGCCCCTGGCAATAGATTCATAACTTGAAATCCCGGCAACCATCGGTCTTAGACTTAAACTATTTCAAACTATTGGTGAAACGAACTAAATATGCTAGGTGGAACGTATAGACTTCCTGTTAACAGTACCACAGTCTTTAAAAAAAGAAGTTAGTGGAGACAGTAATATAATATAATCATCATCGTCATAGAATAAAAAACAGGTGGCAAAAGCACAGATTTGTTTCTCATCGTCAACAGGTCAGTTGAACACACTGCAGGCCTATAACCGCTGGCGTGGGGACTACCTATAATTACCTATAATATTTACAGTGTAGGCTGTAGCTTAATGAACCAGACTGAAGCACAAAAAACGACCACTGACTTTCACGATGGGTAGACTATATCTTCCGTATACAGATGTTCGTCAGACTACCGCATGTAACTGAAGCGATCGTAGTGAGTCACTAGCCAAAGCCGTATTGTTTCAAAGAGATACAATGAAATGTAATTTCTCTCACAGGATCACGCGTGCACTACGCTCTTAAGACAATGTAATTAAAATCGCCAATATTTTTTAAAAACATTTTAAATGTGGCACACTTTGTGAACATTTTAACTACAAGCCCAGTTTAAGAGACTCATGACGCTGGTCACAGAAAAAGCGGTTGTTAATAAACAACGCCCATGCCGGTCTTACTGCAAATGTGGGGAGATAACATATAGTAAATTTAGACAATACGCAATGGCAGCACGCAACAAATAGTGCCACGTCAGGAGACAACAAATTTGCCTTTTGTTCTGATCGCGCAGAGCATTCGAATCGCGGACTCGAATTGCACAGGAACGCAGCGCTCGGAAAAGAAACTACTACTGCCACAAAATAGTGGACAAGACGCTACACACTACAAACCGTCCGCGACATAATAGAAACATCAGGAAGCGTTGCGCTTCGCGAGCCTGTGTACATGCGCATGTGGGAATAAGCCTTAAATGCATATTTCGAGACGTGGGCAGACGCATTGGATTATACGACAATAATTTCGTATTTCTTTCTTTTTATTTTTTTGTAAAAATCGAGTGACTTATTTATCAACATCAGGTTGGCCTACATCACATTGTAAAACTAACGAATCCAGTGTCTTCAAATCAACATACTGTAAGCGTATTATTTTACTTAATCGAGAATTCGATAAACCATTAAATTTAAATTGATTCATCTTAACACTTACGATCACTGTAACAATTTTACTGTTTATAAACCGAGGATGGGCGTGTGTGCTCGAACTGACAGGGCGCCTGTGTAAGGTACATGTGTCGTTATACACTTCCTTGAATTATGGCGCTATCGGTGAATAAAAGATCGCGGCTTATGCAGTGCAAGTAACCCCCCAAACTCAGAAAAAAATCGACATGGTGACAGATCACCATAACTTTGCAGGGGATTGGATGTACAAAATGAAAGTCGCAAGAGGAGGGAGCTTATCCATAAATACGCGCTCGCAGTACCCGTTTCAAACGAAGGAACGTGGGTCCTTCGGATAATCCGACAGTAAATACATAGTTTTAGTCATTATTGCCCCTACCTGTCCGAAGTCAACAAGGGAGATCACCCATCACACACTGACCGTTTCCAACGAGCGTTACGATCCCGTCATGTCCTAATGCGTCAAAGGTAAAAGTAGAGTGAAAAAAAAAAAAAAAAAAACAGTACACCCAGAGCGGGTAAACTGTCACAGCACCACTTACAGTGTAGGAGGACCTTACACATAAAATTGCACTCAACGCGTTCTTGATCTTATTAAATTGTTATAACAAAATGAAAACGAATAGAGCAATTCATCAAAATCGCCTTTTGAAGGTTATTGTGATTTTTCAAGCTAGAGTGCGTGTCAAACGGTTCCCAATGAGTCAGAGGAAGTGTATGTCATTTCAAATTAGCCTATATGTATTATTGTTATTAGTAGCAGTAGCCGTAGATGGTAGTGGTGGTGGTAGTAGTAGTAGTGGTAGTAGTACTGGTGGTATAAGCAGCTGTAGTATAACAACTCCTGCTATTAGGCTACAACCTGCGCTACTAGTGCAATTAGCCTAATCTACTACATCTGCAATTCTAGAGTTACAGGTGCGTTCTGTTGTGTGTGACATTGTAATAAAATGTAGGTTGTGCACTACAATGGCCAGTGTGCTTTGCGGTCTGCAAAAAAACGAGGTAATCGGATCACCTGTTGCAACTCGGTAAACCTGTTCGTAAATCCATACACCCCGGGAGAGACTTCCGAGCACTCTGTCTTTACTCTGTTATATCTACAACGCTTAATGAATTAGAGAAGAGTAATTTGCGAAGACCTTGTGCATCAACCATACGATTTTTTTTGTTTCGAATAAGGGTGTAAGCGGATGACACCTATGCATCAAGTCTGTTCCGAACTTTGATCGTGAATTGTGCATTTCTCATGATGCCGAGTACCCGAGTTATCAAAACAAAACCCATCGAAGCAAGAATAGAAAAAGTGGACTCAAAGAAGACAACGAATGAAGCATCTCCGGTTAATCAAAACAAAGGAGGTCTCCGCAAGAAGAGGGCATCAAGTTGTCCTAGGTGTAACCATGGCAACACACGCGAATCAGTAAAAATAGACGGCCGCAACCCAGCTCCGAAATGTGACAAGAAAGCGAGGGGATCTGTTACATTCCCACCAAAATTACAAACTGATGTGTCTGCGCAGAGAGACCGACGTATGCCAAATGTTCAATCGAAGGCTATGTATGAAATTCAAAGGTAAAAGTACAGATTAAAAGGGGTGTTTTAACACAGTTTTAGCACTGTTTTAGCCCTGCAGACTCTGCTACTCCAAAGCTGCAGACCATATGTTGATTTCACTTAATCCTTAGGGAGTTGCACATCTGCCAGGGGAAACTTTGCCAAGATAATAAGATAATAATCAAGTAACTACTTCGAGTGTTTTAAATCTCTCTCTCTCTCTCTCTCTCTCTCTTTTTTTTTTTCTCCAAGCCACAATGCATTTACGGTCATTGCACCAAATCCAAAGAAAAGGCGTGATATTCAGAGAAGTAAGTCTTGCGCTTAATTTCATTCTTTCAGTCATTCAGGCAGTCAGTCAGTCTTTTTTTCAGCCAGTAGTGCTAGGTTGTCACATTTTCGAATGTTGAAGGTCTAAGTCAGGTTGACTTGTTTTCGCCTGAGGGAGATGTATTGAAAAAATTGATTAACATCTTGGCTTTATGGTACAGAAGCTGAGGAAGAGCTGGCTGCTCTGGAGGACCTGAGACTGAGTAAGGCAATGGGCTATATTTCCATTTCTCCGAGCACAGTGGGTGAGTGCCAAAAGCAGTTAACTACTTAGGCGCAGTGACAGCACTTTGGATTTATTTGTTGTTGTGTGAGTGTAATGCAATACTGAAACAGTGTTTCTAACACAACTCAAAGCCACTTTCCATGGGGCGCTTATGACATAAACAAAAGAAAATAGCCAAAACTGGTTTAGATAATGCAGTGGTCCGTAATTTAATTAGTTGTTTTTACAATGGGAGTACTGGTAGTGCACAGAATGACCACAGAGGGGTGCTGTATTACTTTCATGGAAAATCTTTGTCATACATTGTAAGTAGGTTTTGTATAGGGTGTAAAGAGTGTATTATGACAGACTGAAAGTTTGGGATCTTTAAGCAGCTGTGAAAATTTGGTATGTCATTAGTGAACATGTGAGAAGGCATTTAAGTTGTTAACAATGTTGTAAAAGGATTTTATACTGTTCACATAGGTGGATGCTTGACACTGGAGGAAGTCAGAAATAAGCAGCAGCAAGAGATGGTGCTGAGACAGAGGCAAAAAAAGGTAACAAAATTATGAAACTTTGACTGAAAAAGTAAAGTTTCCCGTTGGTATTAAAACATTATCTTACTTTTTATCTTGTTCATTTTTCTTTCAGGTGAAAAAATATATACTGGAAACATCGTCTTGCGTTAAATAAACACTTTGTTTGTGACATGTAAGATTAACTCTAGCTGATATACAGTGCAGCTTTCATTGTTTACCTGCTTTCTGTTTTGTCATTAAGTTATGAGGTTAATCCAGAAATTCCAACATGATCCTTAATAAGTATTAAAATGTTAGCTAATTCATATGCAATAAAGGAAATCACAATTTTTATTTTGTTTTTACCTTCATTAGCTATGTATTTTTATTTGTCAAATTATTCACTTGACCTGATGTCAGTGTGTGTGTATTTTATGATTAATTTCTGGTTTTTGCTGATTGCACACAGTATTGTGGCTGCTATTGGTGTATTTATTTCATGAATTTATTTTTGTATGTGTTACTGCAGATTAGGTTATACCATACAAAGGTTATTACATCTGCAATACTAAAATGTCCTCTGTACCAACCCTGAAAATAGAAACCAATAAATGAGACTTCCAATAATTTTTTTTTCAATCATTTAAAGGTTGTTCATGTTATTAAAATCAAATAATAAATAGATGAGGTTATAAAAACAACATAACAGATAAAAAAAATCTTGATTATAAGCTACCACAGTAGTCTATTGTCCAGTGTTTAAGATTTCTTCAGTTACTTAGCAACAAGGTTTTCTCTTTGTTTTGTCCTCTATATCTATTCTGAGATCTATCCACTTTGTGGTTTCCAAATATACTTACTGGTGTCATACTGAGAGAGAGTGAGAGAGAGAGAGAGCGAGAAAGAGAGAGAGAACGAGAGAGCAAGTGCGAGAGATCAGTGGAGCACTAGGGTGAAGGGCAATCATCAAACCTCCTTCTCAAGGCCATTGTTCTCAGGGCAGCCTTACATTAGGTCTATTCATCTAGACCACACACATGTGCATTGTAATATTTGGTGTAATATAACCTTACTGTCACATGCCAATTTCCTCATCATCAGTGTCAACATTATTGTTGCATATTTATCAGTCAGCAATGTTTTTATCTATATTATACTTAAATAGAAACATTTGCACCTTTCAGTAATCATTATGTTTGGTCTCAATACCTCTCTTTTAACTAACAGTCTTTACTACCCCACAACAAAGTTAGCAGTTAACACTAAATGTAAAATCTTTTTCTTAAACTACTCAGAAGACCAAGCTGACCACCCTCATGACAAAGATCAAGTAATCCCTAATTCTGAACAAATTGTACAGAGGAGACAACGCAGGAGTTTCCCTTGTGGTCCTGAGTTGGCCAGTTGCAGAGATCAGGACAAATACCTGTACTGAATATCTAGCATAGAAATGCAAACACTGATGCAAATGTAGGCCAAAATAGTGCTATTTGCAACATGCTAATGCACAGATGGACAAAACAGAGAGACAAAAGAAAATGCAAATCCAGGTCTGGCTTACACTTTCCATTGTACATGTCATCCAAGAATCTTGAGAATCTTCACGGACATCCATTGTACAAGGTTACATTATACAAAGATGACCCAGAAGACGAAGAGGGCAAAGGAAAACTTGAATACACATTTTAATGGCATGGAGCAGTTTGGTTGCTATTCAAGGCTGTGCTGTGGTAGGAAATTATTGTCTAAAGAAGTGTATATGCTTGGCCAAACGCAAACAGATTTATCTAATAATCTCCTTGTGAATTTTGCCTTTAAATTGTTGGGATTAAAAAAAAAACATACAAACAACAACAACAAAACAAAACAAAAAACAGCTGTGAACAGTGAAGGGAGAAGGTAGTGGCATAATCCAAGAAAGTAGTCTGTATCAACATTATAGTAATTGTTGCCAAAAATGATGTTTAAAAATGTTTTGAGCCATAACTTTTCATGTGCTCTGGTTTCTTGGTTGAGGAAATTATTGTTTATAGTCTCAAATTCTGATCTAAAGCCACAAGATCAGTCATTACTCATGCGACGCTGTAGAACTATGGTTTGTAAGCTTTGATATCGTAAAATGATAAATGTGGAGATTAATCTTTTTACAAATTTTGATGTAACATGAAAAGTCAAAAGATCAACAGCAAACATTTATCGTTCGGTTCTCTGTTTCGAGTCTTTCGGGATCGACCATTAACATTAGATTACCTAATTGTTTAGGCACGATAAAGGCTCATCTGCAATGTAATATCAAAGAATACAAAAATGTCTCTGTTATATTAATTAACATGTCTGATATCTTATCTGTCCGATATCTCATATGTTGTATTGAATTCTGAAAAATGTCCCTCGAAATTCTGATCTGTATAGTGTATTAAAGAAAACGGTGTGATAACCATAAAGGTTCTGTTCACACAATTCGATGTTGCGTTTTTTATCTGTCAATTTGTTTTGCTGCGTCTTATCAGTAGCCATGACCGTGCGTCGGTGCGTGCTGAAGCTACCTATGTGTGTGTGAGATTTTGTTTCTGGTATCCGTCACGTAATACCTAGACTGCGAGACAGACTTCCTCTTTATTTAAGCCCTTCTGTCTAGCCGTGGTATACCCAGTTCCAGAGTACTGTCGAGTGACGTATACTGTTGGGCTGTGGACTGACGTTGCAAGTCTATCACCATGAAATGCTCTACTCTGCCTTCGCTCTCCTAGGGCTAGGGAACCAACAACAAGACACGACATCCTGCAACCAAGGATATAAATACATCTGTTCATTGAATTCTTTTTTGATTCTCACACTCTCGTGGAAAACAGTCACATTTGAGGAGGTCAGTATTTTAAATCGTCTGAGCAGAAAGGTAGGATAAATCGAGAATGACTGCTTTATTTCAAATTCTCCCGGGCAGCAGATATTCAGTTTTAGTACATTCTCTACACTGCTTTTCCCTCAGGTTAAAACTGCTTCCTTCGGTAGGAAGGCAGTATTTCAGTGTGTAGCCTATAAACATAGTGTTGAATACCATAGTCTTGAACATAAGCTGTCCGTCTAACATACATTACGTTTTCATTCAGCTTTGTAATTTTCAAAAAAAAAAAAAAGTATAAACGCATTTTCTTACACTTCAGTGACGAGAATCACCATTTTACATGTTGAGGTAAAACTAACTGCGATTTCAGTCAATCTCTGTAGTAAACATGTTTCTCCCCTGTAGTAGTGTCACGGGGCTACGAGAGGTTTTTCTTCTCATCAGTTTTTAAAATATGTTCTAGGAGGGACTCTTTACGGATTAAATAATGTCCAAGAGAGTCATTTCACATTTTGTTGTAAAATGCAGAGTGTTGTAAGGTTTGGGAGTAGGCTATCATGGGCTAGTCCCATAGAAGGTCTCTTGCAGTGGTGAATGTCATTACCACGACAGATGGGGGAGGGGAGGCATAGAGTAAGCTAGTAGGAGTAGTGGGAGGAGTGGAATGTCGAGCCTTGAAGTCACAACATAATTTTTTTTTTTTTACGAGTTTTACTCAGTGAAATGATATGGAGGTGTTCTTTTTTTATTCTCACCACGTATTTTAGCTATTACAACGGCAGTAAGACCTGAAACCCCTTCAGGCAAGGTTTCACTGTTGATTACTTCATGAAATCAGTGTTGGAAAGATGAGGGTTACTTTCACTACGATAATATAATTAAGTTGAGCTATCTGGTTTCTGGGCAGATCCAATTTTACTGTATAATATTTATTATAGTTTGGTCAACCATATATTTAACCATTGAAATGACAACACTCTTCTATGTTTTTATCTATATCATAGGCTGTGTTACAGTAAGGAGGCTTTGCACTTGATCTTTATTCCCTTTAGGGAAGATTTGTAATTATTCATAAGGCCAAACTAAGAATTCTTACAGCCTTCACAAATATTTATGATGTTTTCTTGGTGATGCATTTAAACTTTTCCTTTATCGAATTCTCAGCTCTCTAGATCCTCCAAACTGTATGTAGGTTTCACAACTTTCACAGCTGTGCTATGATAATTACCACTTGAATTTAGGTTTCACATCATCTTTCATAACGCTGTAACCGAAAAAAACCCCCCAATATTTTCAACCCAGGGTCACAGAAGAATGGCCAGTGTCCAGAACAAGCTGTTTCTGCAGGAATCTGCTAAGGGACCTGTGAAAAGGCAAAACCAAGGGAAACCTCGAGAAGCAACCCCAATCAAAAAAAGAGTGATGGCCTCAATGAACCTGACATGCAGAAAGATCGCTGACTCTTTTGATGAGTTGTCACATGTAAGGGTACATAATCTAGAGAAGAAATCATTGGGTCATTTGGGATCCAGCATTAATAGGGAGTGTCAACAGGTTCCCAACAGAAGGTATGGAACAGATGGTGCTTTGGATCTAAGCCCAGGTTTGAGACATACATTGGCTCAATTCACGCTAAGTAGCCAGTGTTCTCTTGGTGGCCCTGCTGCATTTTCTGACCACAACAGCCAGGATAAGCTTGTGTCTCGCCTGACCCAGGAGGGCACAATATGTGGGCCCCTACTGGTGCCTCCTGACAGTTCCACGGAGCTTGTTCTCTGTAATCTAGAGGGTGAATGCATTTCTTGCTTCTCGGTGGGAGGTGAGCTGCGACTGTGCCTACCGCAGGTGCTAAACACTGTCTTGAGGGACTTCTCTTTGCATCAGATCAACTCTGTTTGCGACCAGCTGTACGTTTACTGCTCCCGCTGTGACGCTGCACAGCTGCATGTCCTCAAAGTGTTGGGGGTGTTGCCTCTTGGTGCTCCATCGTGTGGACTCATCACTCTAACCGATGCCCAACGTCTCTGCAATGCCCTGCTCCATCCAGGCGATAATCCTACACTCTTTCCACTTAAAGAACAAGGGAGAGATGGAGAAGAGGAAGAAGAGGAGGTTGATGCCGGCGGGCTTTGGGTGGAGCATCAGTGTCTGGGCAAGTGCCAAGGCGTCTTTGTGCCACATCTTTATGCCTGCCCCGACGCGCCCTGTATCCGCTGCTCACAATGCAGGTTGCTCTTCTCCCCGAAGCGATTTGTCATGCACTCACACAGACAGCCCGACAAACGTACATGCCACTGGGGTTTCGACTCAGCCAAGTGGGCCTGCTACCTTCAGCTTGGATCCAAGCACCGGGGGACAGCAGATAAAGCGAAAAACACACAGCTCCTTGAGAACATGAAATTAAAATTTCACAACAACCAGCGTGAGATGAAGCTGCTTAATTCTGTAAGTTGCTCTATGTTATATGCCCCCAAATTTACATGTTACATTGTGTGATTTGTTTAGCAAAACTAGCATAAGTTCATGCTTCATTCAGTTACTTCAAAGGTCAAAGTTACAGTTCCTTGTTTGTGTCTAGAAGCCTCACCAAGCAAGGAATTGTGGTTAGTCTGGATTGAAACCAAACAGATATCAAGAGATAAGCCATTTACTGCAGACAAACATGGAGAGACAGATACGGGAAATGTAATCGACACTGTTGTGTTTGGAAGGCTCAGGAGGGGGTCATTTCTGAACCACCTAACACTGAGAGACAGGTCATGTTCGTGGTGAAGGTGTGATTTCCATTTCTGCCTCACAGCAGCTTGTAAACATTAGGAGATGAAATAATAAGAGAATCTCATGACTGATCAGCAGAGGCCAGGACTAGCAACACAGCAGATGTTTCCCCCCAAAGGAAGAGACTTGACACAGCACAGCTCAGTGGGGTTACTAGAGTCTCAAGCTTTCACTGACAGACTCTTCACAAACAGCCTGGGCCACAGCAGTGAGGGGTAGAAACAGAGTGAGAGAGGAGGGTTGGTTGTAGGGAGAGGGGAAAAAAAGACAGATGAGGAAAGAATAAGAAACAGAGCAGCTAAGGCGGTCTGTCACATGTGCCTGCAACCTGTTTTTCCCCCTTCACAAGCCCAGTTTTCAACTCACTGGACCCACCCTCTAACCAATCAGAATGCAGACCCCCAGCTCCAGCCTCTCTCTCTTACCCGGTGACATCAGAAACCATTCAGTCAATTCCCATCTCATTACATAATGGCCAACAAAGACTAAATGACATCACAGGCAACCTCACATTTTAAAATCCAAAAATCCTCTCTCATGTCAAAGCCATAGGTTCACAGCTGCATGTTTGAATCAAATACTGAATGTTTTCATTACAGTCAGGCTGGACAGACATAAAAATCTACAGAAAATGCAAAGAAACAATAAAAAGATGCAGACTGTCTGGCACAAAGAAGATTACTTTTGTTATAAAGATAATTAAATGAAATGGAAGCAGACAGCTGAACTTCAGACTTGGCCTGTTGCTACAGATTTGTTACCTTGACTTCAGTTCCTGGGCGTGTAATTACATGAGGTTTATTGGTTACTCAGCGTGTGTGTGTGTGTGTGTGTGTGTGTGCGTGTGCGCGCACGCGAGCATGTGTTTGTGTTTGTGTTTTTGAGTAACCAAATCTACAGTATCAGATGTGTCCGATTCTGATGGCATCATTTGGACCGGTATTATTGTTACTTACTATCCAAAATATATTTACAAAAATATTTAAGTGTCCAAAATATATTTAAGTGTCTGGTGATATGGTAGAAACAGAGATTAATGATTCAAAACCGGAGGTCAGGTCATGACAGTTGACCGGAGGTCAGGTCATGACAGTACAAGAGTTGACCTTGTGTCACAGAAAAATTGACTAAAGGCAGAGTTGAATGTGATAGTGACTACACAGTGGCCCTCTGTCTGTTCCAAAGTTCAGAATCACATTTGCATGTCTGTATGGGGGAAGGACTTGTCTGCTCATGTCACGTGTTGTAAATAACTATCCGGACTAGAGTCCGTCTCCTGTGGAAGTCATGTGACAGACAGCAGACATCCAGCCCTACCCCCTTCACAGGCTTATCCTGCAGCTCTAACACAAATACAAATGCGGAAAGAGATTGCAAATTTGACTGTTGCAATGCGTGTTCTGTTTTGTGGAGCCCTAAACCAAATTATTTTGGTAGTCCTATCTTGTGATCTCTGTTTTAATCTCTTCATAAGCAACCCGAGCCACAAACGTGAAGTGGGAGGCAGGGCAAAGTAAGAGAGAGAGAGAGAGAAAGAGTGAGAGAGACTGGGAGAGAGAGGAAAAAAAGACAGATGAGGAAAGAGTAGGAAGGAGAATAGCTAAAGCAGGTCGTCACATGTGCCTACAGCTCGTTTCTCTCCCCCCCCCCACCCTTACAATCCCAGTTTTCACCTCGCAGGAACCTCAACCCCAGCCAATCCAAACACAGACCCTCGGCCCCGGCCTCTCTCTCAACCAATGACGTTACAGACCATTCACTCAATTCCCATCTCATTACATAATGCCCAACCAAAGACTAAACAACATCACAGCAAGCAACCTCGGGTCTGAATACCGAGCTGCTTTTTCATGATACAGACATAGATTCAGAGCTGAAAAAATATACTGAAAAAGTTTTATTTGACACAGAGGATAACCTCTGTGATATATAACAATAAATAAATAAATGGAAGCAGACAACTGACCTTCAGACTGGGCCTGGCGCCACAGAGGAGTTACCATGGCTTCAGTTCCTGGGCGAGTGATTACAAGAGGTTTATTGGAGATGGGATATGTGTGTTTGTGTTTGTATTTTTTGAGAGGATATATTAACCATACCATCTGGACCAATTATTAGATATCTTAAACAATACCATCTGGATCAATTTAATGATTACTTAACATTTAGAAGATTTGTAATGATAGTTCAATGATAGCTCATCATGATGTAGCAGTAATGGGGGTTAAAGTTCGATATGGGTTAACCTGAGGTTGTGTTATGATCTCAGCGTAGTTCAGGCGGTGACTTCACATCACAGAAAGCTGGCCGTGCCTCAGGGCATGGCAGACAAGACAGACACTTCACGGCGCTGTTCCGTGCGCCCCAGGCATAAAAAATGATATTTGCATATCTGTCTGTGGAGAAGGACTTGTCTGCACATGTCACATGTTGTAAATAACTATCCGGATTAGAGTCCTTCTCTTGTGGAAGTCATGTGACAGACAGCAGACGTCCAACCCTACCCCCCTCTCGCTGAGTCGTTCTATAGCTCTCACACACATGCAGATGCTATAAGGGATGACAGGTTTGACCTATAAAGCTTTTTATGCTTCTGGCTTTCAGAACCACATCATTTTGGTCATCCTGTTTTGTGGTTTTTGTACGAATCTTAAACTGGCTTTGAATGCAGTGTGTGCTTAGAATTTTGGACCTGTTTCATTCAGAAAATGCAGTTAGGGACTAGTTTTAATGATGAATACAGCACAATATGAATGTACTGATGAATACAATTTAATGAATACGGCTTTGTAGTTTATTACATTTTTATGCGACGGCCTTTAAAATAGGATGTTTTCGTTTCCCTGCGTGTGTGTGTGTGTGTATGTGTGTAGTATGGTGAGTGGTATTGGAGGTGTTGTGACTGGTTTGATCTCTCATTTCCCTCCATTCATTCCATTTCAGAGACAGAACCTTTGGGGGTTTTTTGTTTGTTTGTTTGGGGTTTTTTTTATTAAAGAAAAGAAGAACCATCCAAAGTCACAAGGAAAAATCAGAACAAGTTTAGTGTGTGATATTGAAGTAGAGCTACAGGAGATAATACTGGTTTTGACAGTCAGTCCAGACTAGTGTTGTGTTTACATACTGTAATTGTCTTTGTACGTCTAGGAGACAGGACAAACAAAGCAAGGACTAGATCATCAACTTCAGAAGGGAAAGCCACATGAGAGTAACTTGGAGGAGAAGGTAATATATTACCATCTGTGTGTACAAGGTTCAGACGTGGCATCAGTTAACCTCTCTTACTTTGGGGTAAAACCAGACTAACAAGTTCTTTTCAATGCACACATACAGGCTGAATCTTCCCCTGCCTTTTGTTTTGATCCCCAACTGCTGGCCAACATGAAGGATTTGAGTAAACTTGGCCTAATGTGGCAAAGGTACCATCATTTTTTAGGGCGTGTGTTTTGTACACACCCATTGCTGTTTTTTTCTAAATTGATGACACTTAATACATATATATATAAACTACATTAAAAATAAAAATATAAAAATGTTTCATATTTTTATATTTACATTTAATGGTGCTGTTGAAAAAGATAGTTCCATATGTTATCCATAACAGGAAGTACCATGCACCAGGACAGTTATTTAGTCAGAGCATACTTGTTTCAAGGACTTTTTTTTTATTATTATATTTCAGCTGGTACCATTATATGCACGACAACCTGATTGGCTCTGCCCCGTCTCTGAGCCCGGGCTGTGTGGTTGGAAAGCAAAATAAGGAAGAGAGCTCAGAGTCCGAGATGCAGGAGAATCCGCTCAAACAGGAGAGCAGTCAGGAGGCTGACGAACAGTCTCAAAATCACTACAGCGCTGACCAGAACACATCTCCTGAGACAGGTTAGTCATCTTTTTTTCATTATGTTCTTTTCTGTGTGTGTGTGTCTGTGTGTGTGTGTGTGTGTGTCTGTGTTTGTCTGGTCATATTTGTAACAATGCTCAGTGCTTATCAGTTTTCCTCTGTGATTTCAGGGAGTATGACAGTGCGCTCAGCAGCTGTCCAGTCTGAACATGAGGGTTCAGACAAGTGGCAGAAGGAGAAGGTCTCCATAGAAACACAGCTGTATAAAAGGCTTTGCAACACTGTGCATGTGGAGGAGAACAACAACACCATGGTGATTGAGCTGCTTCAAATGTACAGCGCTCAACATAATAAACTTCAGTCAACACTGCAGAAGCAGAGGCAGCTGGAAAAGGTTTGTACCGTGAAGTATAAGTATAGTCTCCTTCTAATATTGAACCAGTTGATTTGTATAGACTCCTCCCCTCTCTTTCTCCCCCCTCTCTTTATCTCTCTCTCTTTCTCTTTTACTGTCCTTGACAATAGGAGCTTCAGGTTTTGGGTAGGGATGAAGCTGCTGATCAGTGCAGCTTGCAGGGGGAGCTGGAGGCGGTGCAGACTGAGCATGCTCAGAGGCTGGGGGAGGTGCAGCAGGAGCAGAAGAAGCTGAAGAACAGGCTAGAACAGCTAAGAAATCAGAGCTGCAGGTGTAAAGAGACCAAAGTGGAGCAGCATCAGGAAACCCACTACGCCGTACAGGTATACTACACGTCGGCTTAGTACCACACAGACCTGGTAGGATTTGCATACTGCCGTGTCTGCCGTTTTTTTTTTGTTTGTTTGTTTGTTTGCTTTTAGAAACGAACATATGTCCTTTGGCGTTTTCAATTGCACCTTTGCTAATTGTTCCACGCCTACACCCCTGTTGGTCCTCTCAGGCCCTATGTATTGGGAATGCTGCCCCCTGCTGTTAGACCTAGCTACATTACACAGTCTGAGGTGACGTTCTGGTTCATGCAACTGATGCCATGTAACTGTTTGCATGCTGTGTGTGTGTGCACGTGTGTGTGTGTGTGTGTGTGTGTAGTTATCAGAACTCAGGCAGAGGCTGGACCGTGCTGAGGAGGATCGTGTGGAGCTCCAGGAGCAGCTGCGTCGGGAGAGGGAGGCCAGGGAGAAGTTAGAACGCACCATTGCGCAGCTCAAACAGCAGATGAAGGAGTCTGTTGCTCCAGCCTGCCCAGCAAGCCCTCTCTCAACAACCTCCAGTGAGCTGCAAATGTCCCCTTCTCCCTAGTAGGATCCTGGCTTGACCCTAACTCCTGTGACCGGTGATTCTGGGTGACTTTTGAAACGGGCCTAAAATGTGGTGCCATATCCAATGTTATTGTGGTATAAAAAGTTATACGTTGTGATCTGAGCCTGGGAACCTTACTCTCAAAAGAATTTTTACTACACAAATTTTCACCTGTAAAATATTTCAGTTAATTTCCTAAAGTACAGAATAGCATAGATTTATAAACAATCTGCTGACTATCTATTTGATGAAAGCAGTTTATAAGTTTTCACAGACGTCTAGTGGAAGTTGTGAGCAGCAACCTAAAGGCTTTACAATCAGTCCAATAATTATGGGGTTAGTGCACTGACTACTGCTAGCAACAAATAGTCCACAAATATCTAACAAACATTTAAAAATATATTGTTTAAAATATATAGTATTTATTGTTTATTAGCAAAATTTATAAGAAATATATCAGAAAATATAATATTTAATGTTCTAATTTGTCTTGGGCTTTTGCCAAATAATTGTCATTTTACGTATGTGATGTATGAATGTACAGTGTGTATGTGTGTATACCCAAAATGTATGGATATGCTTTCTGAATTATGTCATTCATGTTTATGTTCTGTTTTGTTATTGAAAGTACATACGCTGTGTACTAAAGAAATACCATTTTGAAAGAATGATGTTATTTAACATATTTTTTATTATGTTCACTTTATTACGTTTCTCTTATAAAGTTAGAAATTCGTCTAGTCCCATAAAACAGTTTATTGAAATGTGTTTCCTGTATGTATTTCTTGATAAACAGGGTTTACCTTTAAGATACTCTGAACGTGTGATGCAGTAATCTTTTGTATGTAAGAATGAAAAAAAAAAAAATCTGTCGAGGTTTGTATGATTTTTTTCTTGAAACTGTATCTTTCCTCTAAGACAATCAGTGGGGTTCCTTTGAGTTCTTTGAACGTACACAGTTTCAGAACAGCTATTGAAATTGTTCTACCTCAGAAGAATGTCAGAAGTGTTTTATATTCTGTTGTTTCCTGCGTACTGCTCGTTTTCCATATATGGCTCCTCATCCAATGGGAATAAGGTGTGCATGTAATATGTAATGCAAAAAAAAGAAAAATGTATTTCTGCCCAGTGATAGCCTTGCATTTTCATTTTGAAACAGTCCTGCTTCTGTGTTAAGTATCATTCACAAAAATATTATCTTATATATTCACATTTCTTTTTCCATGAGTGCCATTATTTGTGTTTGCGGTATATGAGATTACACTCATGTTCTACCTCTTCTTGTGATTAAGACACTTTGTATCACCTTCAATCCTTGTGTGTCTCTTTTTTATGTGTCTCCGACTTTTACTGATTTACCAGTGTATAATGTAGCTCACTGAACTAAATGAATAGACAAATACTTAAGTAAACAAATAAGTAATTCATTAAAGACAGACAGAAGGAAAGAAAGAAAGAAAGAAAGGAAAAAGAAATACGTATGGAGTGAGAATAGTAGGCTATTCCGTGTCCACAGGTGAGGTAAATTGTTTAGTTAACCATTCTCAACGTTGCACATGACTGGTATACTGCATAGCGCTGATTCCACCGTACGTTCATTGTCGGGAGGGCTGGGAGTATCAAAGTGCAAGTTTCAATCCTGGTACTTCCGGGATCGTTCTGTTAGAAGCATATGATATGAACTGTATGATAACGCCGAAATGAATATATGCTATTTGTAGGTTTTACTGTGCATGTCTTTATTTAGCTAGGACCTCTCTTTTAATAGTTTCAAACTGTGTCTCTCGCGTTCAAAACTGAAACTACGAGGAACAAAGATTGATCATCGCGTAACCTGGGATCCTGTTCACCCTTCACGGAGCAGGATATGAACTGCTGCAGTAAAAACATTATATATGTGTCATTTTTCGTTTCCGTTCTTTTCCTCTCATTCAAACTACTATTAACGCCTTGACTACTCGGTCGTCCGGTGCTCCGACAAACCTTGTAAGATCTACTGAAATTGTTTCTTTCTCTTGAAGCTTCTGTCAGCATTTTACTTTATTGCTCTTTTCCATGTCTGCAGATCTTAATCCGTTAAAAGGTCGTGAACAAAAAGATGGAATCCTCAGGTATGCTGTGTATGTACTTTGGCTGTAGACTGAATGAATTCAATAAAACCGTTAATATGATAATGAATCATTTTGTCGTTCACTTTATACGCAGGTGAACTTTGTAATTTTATTGAAAATCTGCATATCAAAGAAATATAATGAAAAATGTGAGAGATTAGAAAAAGATATTACTTAGGTCGCAAAACTTTAACAATTTTGCTGGAAAAGAAGAAATAATAAAATAAAGTTAGATCAATAACGTCAGATTAATCTTTTTGTGTGACAAACCAGATCCCCCAAAAGGTCAGGAGGGTTCTCCAAAGAGGTCTCCTCTGGATTTGATTATGAATCAAATTCGAAAGAGGAGATCCTTCACAGACCGCAAGAAGTCATCTGTCAGCCGTCTCTTCCGAACATCAGAGAGCAATGATAAGATTGATGGAGGCGTCTCAGAGATGAAGGAAACAGTCAGTGCTGAGGGCAAGGAGGGAAGAGAGAACACTGAACCTGGAAAAGGTGAACAAAGAACAGCCGAATATGTGTTTATACAGCATTACGATAGATGCTGAATAAAAATAAATATTGAATAAAAATAAAATTACCTAAATATGTCCCTCAGAAGGCAGCGACACTGCAGACTCCGAGATTTGTTCAGTTGTAGGATGGGGCAGAGTGAAGCAGTTTGTGGAGAAACTTGGCAAGACCCCGGACAGTCAATACCTGAGCCTCTGTCACTGTGACCTTACAGCTACTGATGTTACAGAGCTGGGTATAAAAAAAAAATATTTTTCAATCTACACTGATATCGTTTGCCTCATCATTCCAATTCTTACAGCATCTCTCATGACAGAACTCATTTGTATTTGCATGTCTCTGTAAATTTCCTTAGCGACACTACTCCCATTCCTGTCTCAGCTGGAGGTCATGGACCTTTCCTGGAATGAATTAGTTGGAGGAGCTCTGAAGGCTCTGGTCTTCCACCTGCAGCATGTGGGAAGACTTCGGGAACTGAAACTCAGCAACTGTAGACTGACACCTCAAGACCTTGCAGCACTAGGCAGGAACACCAACACTCATCAGTTGTTACCTACTACGTTTTACTGGACTAATTTTGATTTCATAAACCCAGTAAATGAATCAGATTGACAGTATTTTTATGGAAATTCAGGGCTATTCCAATGCGACTTCAATGATATTACAGGGGAGGCCTTGGACTGTGTTCCTCAGCTGGAGGTACTAGATCTGTCCTGGAATCCCAATGTGGGTAAAGGGAACCTGCGCTGTCTTACTGAACACCTTCACTCTGGAAACAAGCTGAGGGAGTTCCTCTTGGTTGACTGCCAACTCTCTGAAGCAGACGTGGTGGCGCTGAGTAAGATATACAGCCCATTAGGTCTCCAGCGAGAGAAATGGTGGTGTACATGACCTCAGTCTTCTCATATACCAGCCACCTTCTCAAACTAACAACAGAATCTGTGTAGCTTTAAACTGTTTGAAGTTGAGCATTAGCATAATACATATTGTATTACGACTTTCAAGCACAATCGTGGTCCTTTTTAACTAAACAGGTTATTGGTCATCTACTTCTTCAGGTGAGGCTCTTAATGGAATGTCCTGCCTGGAAATATTGGATATCTCTAACACACGCCTTCTGCTGAAGGAAGTAGAGAAATTGGGTTGTTCTCTGAGGGCTACTCCAAGATTAAAGACCTTGAAACTCAGCATGTGTGGGCTGCAGCCAGAGACTCTCAAAATTCTGAGTAAGAAACTTTCACATTCAGCTGGTGAAAACATTAAGCCGATTTAGAGTTAATATTGTTAACACAGCAACATAACGTTACTTTCACTTCATTTACTTTGTGCATGTTCCTTCCATACAGGTGAGACACTGAAGTTTCTACCTGCTCTGCAGCATTTGGATTTGTCCTGTAATAAGGAGGCTGGTGGGGGATTTACCCCAGTTTTCTCTAGCCTTGCTCTGACTACACACCTACAAAGTTTGGACATACATTCATGCTGCCTAAGAGTTAATGATATATCTGCACTGGGTGAGTGAGTTTGTTGCATAATTGTGTTTTAATGTTCTATGCCAGCTCAGGTGTTTTCATTTGTATGTAAATTGTGTTTTTATTCCAGTCCAGGTTCTTCCATCTCTACGTGAGCTTACAGAACTAGATGTATCTTCAAATAAAAACATTGGGGATGTGGTTATGTCTCTGTTCCCCATCCTTCCTCTTTCAAATATGAAGAGACTTCCACTGAATAACTGTAATCTGAGCTCAGAAACATACCAGGCACTAGGTATGACACACCATTAAAGGGCAAATCATCAAAACACTGAAATGAATTTAAAAAAAGAATTGCTCGTCCATTTTCCCGTCAACATGTCTGCCTTTGTTACAGTCTCGGCGATGCAGTCTCTCTCTCAGTTGGAGAGCCTGAATGTATCCTGGAATAAGAGAATAAGTGGAAATCTGAAACAGCTCTTGGAACCCCTGCGGGCTAACAGCATGCTACAGGAGCTGAGACTGAGCAGCTGTGACCTCACCACGGAGGATCTTCTTCACCTGGGTAAACCTTCCATGTACACAGAACAGCGTGTTGTTCCAGCAGGGACATTTTAATTTAATACGAGGTCATTACTGTCTAATGCCTGAACGCTTGTGATGTTTTGCAGCTTCCGCCGCAAAACGGGGAGCTCTGTCCCAGTTGAAACGGCTGGACCTTTCCTATAATGGAAGTGTGGGTGACGGCGGCTGGGTCTCTCTGTTTGGGGAGGCCGGGAGCTTGAAGGGACTGGAGGAACTGGATGTTAGCCTGCGTCCTTCTACATCCTCCCCTGTTTCATCCTGGCTGCCTGCTTTGCTGGAAGCCCTACCCAAACTCACCTCCCTCAGACACGTGTCCTTGAAGAGATGGGCTTTCAGCTCACGGGAAACGGAGAAACTAGAGAAAACCTTGCAAAAAAGGAACGTTGTCGCAGAGTACGACCTGGTGTCACCTGCTGTACAGCCGGCGGATCTGATACCGGCCTGACTAAACTAGTAAGAAGGCGAAACGTATAGCTGCACATTTCAAAATAAAAGTTTACTTAGTGATTGGTAGGTTGGTCAGACTAAGATTCTGTCTTTAATGTTACTGAGTAGAACTTAACTGTACCATTTTTGCACATGAAATCAAAAAAACAATTTACACTTTATTCTTACGATTTTGGGGCATGCATTTTGTTCACCAACAGCTGACTGATTTTTTTTTTTTAGATTTTTTTTTTTTAAATAGAACAATCTATAAAGAGACTTGCTTTCATTTCATTTTAACAGTTGAGGATGATCATATTGTCACACGTCCTTTACACTCAATCTCCACATCCCTTCACATTAAGAAAGACTGAATGAAAGAAAAAAGCACCACCTTAGATTGGTTTATATAGTAAAAGTTTACACGCTTCTCTCTTGATATATTTGAACATTTGAAAAGCACTTTCTAAGATTCATGGGCTCTATTCATACTGGAATGTAATCATACCGTGAATAAAGTGAATAATGCATTAATATAATAAAGCAAAAACATTTTAATGACCATCTTCTCTTCAGTAAGAGTGCTCTGTTTATTTAAATACATAATGCTCTCTTTCAGAGGAGAGATTTTTCACATACATTAAGTATATGAAACGAGGATGACTGAATCATGGAGACTCGGAGTCATCCAGTGATGTATTAAGGGCGAGAGCTGCATTGCACGCGGGGTCACCATCTTCCCCGTAGCTGGGGGTCCAGTAGTAATGCCGTCGCAAGCCGTGGAACACCTCTGCTAAACACATACGACCATCCACCACATATGGAGAGACATCTGTGTGTCCCTCCAACAGCTGCCCACTCTGAATAAGCTGAGAGAATGCCTGAGAGTGTGCAGAGACGTTAGAGATGAATAAGACAGACTCTCAGCTCTGAACTCTTAACCCAATCCAAGCAGGTGAAACAACAACACCGAGACAGTAATTTCTCTTCCGATTCCTCTTTTTCCGAACTGAACATTTACATATGGATTAATCATTAGTTCCAAGTCAGAAATCAGTGAACAGTCTAACCTTACACTCAATGAAAAAAAAAAAAGAAGGCTGACGTCCTGTGCTTTCACACTTACCTCACACACAGGTTCCTCCAGTTTGTTACCCCAGATGTAAATGTGTGTCAGGCAGCAGTTCATCTTCATAGCCCTGCTGAGCGATAACAGGCCAACCGTGCCGATGTTGTTGAAGGGGATGGACAATCTAAAAAGGCAAAATGACAGATACAAATATCTTAACTAGATATACCAGAATACTGCGATACCCTGAGCACATCAGGTAAAACAGAATGAATGGGAGATTGGAAAGAATGTTTGTCTTTTTTCTTTTTTTTCTTTTTTCTTTTTTTGCTGTGATCACTGTGAAAAAGAGACACATACGCTTTCAGTTTGCACTCAGGCCTGGTTAGAGCTTCGCTGAAGTATACAGCTCCGTCATCCTCTATGCGATTAGAGGAGAGATCAAGTATCTCCAGTGAGCTGTTCTGTTTCAGGACCTCTGCCAAGCATTTGGCTCCATCCCGTGTTATTCTATTACTGAAGAGTAAAATCAACTTAGCCTTTGTTAAATGTGCATACGTCGTAAG
The DNA here is from genome assembly GCF_902362185.1 of Chanos chanos. NCBI lineage: Eukaryota > Metazoa > Chordata > Actinopteri > Gonorynchiformes > Chanidae > Chanos > Chanos chanos. The sequence goes on along the minus strand of NC_044497.1, from coordinate 11,725,833 downwards.
GTTCTACGGTCATTTGATAGTATGTGGTGGGGTGACGGGTTTAGGTTTCTGTGCGTACCAACGAAGGTCCAGGTAGGAAAGTGTAGCGTTTAACTTCAGTGCCTCACACAGCCTCTCCAATCCTGAATCAGTCATGCCATGTTTCCCCAAGTGCAGTTCACGTAAACTCTTGTTCATCACCAGCATGCGAGCTGTATGGACAGTTGTCTCTTCCTAGTAAAAAAACAAAACAAAACAAAACAAAAAATAAACCAAAACAAACAATGTGCAGCCACTGTTTTCCAGCACAAATCTATTTTTGGCTGTGTCTAGCAGTGTCATTCAAGTCATACCTGCAGACTGAACAGAAGAGGTCGACTAAGATTGATGGAACGCACACTTCTGTTATTGGTCAGGACGATGGAAAAGGCAGTTAAACTCTGTGTGTCCTGTTGTATAGAGGAGAAATTTAAGGAGTAAAGAATGAAAGAATATTTGTAATGAAACTGAGTACACTAGTGTAGAATGGGAACTGTTATGTGTAACTACTAGGTCACAGTCGGACAGATCCAGACTCTCCAGGGTGGTGTTCACTTGTAACATACTGGCAAAGTGCATTCCACCTTTGTTTCCAATTTTATTCCCCGTCATTCTCAAACTCTTCAGGGTTCCATTTTTCTATTGCAAAAAAGAGAAAAAAGAGGAAAACTTTAAATAAATGTTAATCAAGGAAAACAATGTAGATTGTTATCTGTTTTTCAACTAGACTGATAGAGTCTGGAGACAGTTACCTGCAAACTTTTTGCAATGACCTCTGCACCGTCTGCCTTAATATCATTACACATCAGATCAAGGGACTGAAGGGCCTTATTTTCCTATGTAATAGAGGCATACAGTAACAGTAACTTTAAGAGGGTGACATTTGCTTTAAGTCGGTTGTCAGTCATAGTAAGGAAATAGGAGGAATGAGCACTAATACTCTGTAGGTGTATGAGAAAGTACCTGAATAAGGTCTGATAGATGTGCAGCACCCTGGTCGGTAATACTGTTGTACCTCAGGTCTAAACCTGCTCGGAGAGGTTTCAAATTCAGCCATGACAGGTTTTATTTGGGCAATGCAAGTTCAGTTAGAATGGTAAGCGGCGAAAAGTTCCATCATACCTTTAATTGTAAAATTGTTACGAAGCGTTTTCGACAAGATAAAAACATCACTGTCATTCAGCCGCTGAACTTCTCTTAGGCGGTTATTTCCCGTTAGTTTCAAGACGATATCCCTGGGTTCATAATGCAGTGACAATTAAGAAAGCTATACATCATCCTTACTACTTGATCAACTATGCTGACACACGGTCATCGAAGTATATTATCCACGCACCTTGTTGTCCCCTCTGTGTCCTGCAATACTTGCAAAACATATGAATTTACCGGGAGCTGAAACTCAGTGCAAACAGAAAGGTAGGAATTCTTGATGCCATCCATGACAGACAATGCAGAGACGGGGAATCCAATGTTTAGCTAACAAGCTGACAAGCTAACAAACTAACAAATCGCGTTTCCCCAGCAACGGTAAAAGCGCGTTCGAAGGCACAATGCACCGTAGCCGATTCTCGCTTCGATCTGTTGCTTTGTAATAACCATTTTGTAACACCATCATACCAGTTATTAAGCATCCATGTAAGAGACCCTAACGAACGTCAACAACGGACTGATTAGTAACTAATACTGAATGAATTTGTAAAAATGTTAAATTGGATATTTAATTGTAGCACTCAGGAAGACGAAGGATAACAAGTAGTCTGCAATGCAACAGGCTGTTTATTGTAAAAGGTTGTATATGTATAATATACTATTTGAGAAGGCAAATGTAATTCACGGATTTGGTATCCAATTATTTAATATCTTTAAAGAATTCATATAAATTTCCCAGTGGTTATATTTACAGTCAAAGTCTACCTGCAATACAAAATCTGCACACACACACACACACACTCACACAAAACCCCAACAAAAAACCTACAACTCAAAATGTTACGTGGAGAGCTAGCAGACTGATACAACGTCAATCAAGTTATTTTTTTTTTCTTTAGATTAAAAGTAAAATGAGCAGTGAGCGTTTTTATCTGCAAAACTGCAAAAGGTATAACACAAGAGCACATCTCTCCTATGTCCACACAGCCACAGTGTTCCTAAACCTAAATATCCCTTCATTTTTAATAATTATCAAACACACAAAATAATCTTAGATTGTCCTGCATGGACACTACATAATATACAAAATAAACAAAACTTAATTACATCCAGTTCTTTCTTTATCATAGATCACCTTATTTTGATGAATCTATGATAAAAAAAAAAAAAAAAAAAAAGTCACAGAACATTGACCTCATGGCTATGGGGTCATCAAAACAGAGCTTAGCAGAGAGTAACATCTAAAATGTTAACGATCTTCCACCTGTTGCCCAGAATTTGGTGTTTCCGGGGACAACGGCATGGTCAATTGTTTTTTTTTTTTCCTATCACAGAGAGCTTCCTCATCAGCTTTTTGAAGACGTGTTTATTTAATACGACAGTCCAGTCTCGCTGCTTAGTCTATTGTCTGAACAATGACAATTTGTGTGGTCTCCATTCCACCGAGAGACGTCGTGGGAATTTCAAACTGCTCCACCACAATTCCCAGTGGAGTCTCTGCGGACTCCTGGGGAATGACGGAGACGGCGGGCTCTGGTGGTGCCTGTAGGGCAGTACGCACGCGTGCTATCAGACCCTGATGGTCGATGGGGATGTTCAGTGCGCACTGGACGGCGTCTTCTGGCCGAGTCTCTGGCTCTGTTTGTTCTTGTGCGGCTGAAACACACACGTGAGATTGGACAAAGCAAAACATGAAAAAAAAAATTGAAATGAAAATGTTTATCATTTAACAAAATTTCCATTATGATTAAGGGCTGTAACCATTTTAAGAAGTATGGAAATATATTTATATCGATCTGGAGAGTGGTGTTTCCCAATGCCACATAGAGAGGAAAGCCTATGTTAAAGTTAACAATGAGTCGCCTAACAGTGCAGTTCAGCTAAACAAACATACAGTAGCTGAATGTGTTTACAATGGCCCTCTTACCACTGTGTTTTTTAGCTTTGTGCCTCTTCAGGTTCTGCATGTCTGTGAAGGTACTTCCACAGAGTTCACACTGCACTTGTCTTGATTCTAGCGAGGAACAAACAACAAACAAAACAAACAAACAAACAAACAAACAAAGAAAACAATGCGTGAAACTGACAGTTATACTTATCGACCAAAACTCCAGAGAGTTCTGTACCTTAAGCACCGATAGATATAGATCTATCTATCTATATATATATATATATGTGTGTGTGTATATATATATACATACACACACATACATATATATACATACATACACATGTATTTATTTATTTATTTCATTTACCAACGCTTACCATCATGAGTAATCATATGTTTTTTGAGCTCTCCAGAGGTCATGCAGGGTTTCCCACAGTCTAGGCAGACATAAGGAGTCACACCTGTGATGAGAGGAAAAACAGGAGTAGAGATGAGAAAATGAGCATCAGATTCATTAAAACAAACCAACATCATACACATCATCAACAACAATTACAAATCTTCCCCTTCTGTTCATTTAGCCCATCATTCCATTCTGTATTTTACCTGTACCTTTTCTCTTCACTAACTCTGCACATCACTGTTCTAGAAGTTTTCCACGTTCAGTCACCCTCACCTGTGTGTTTGCGATTATGAGTGATGAGAGAGCTGGAGACGGCGAAAGCCATGCCGCAGGTGTCGCAGACGTAGGGTTTTTCCCCCGTGTGTCTGCGCGTGTGATACATCAGCGTGCTGGCCTGGGTGAAACGCTTTCCACAGTGACTGCATTCGTAGGGCTTCTCTCCGCTGTGCTTCCTGCAACACGGCAAAGCAAGATTCAGACAATGAAAATCTGATCCAACGTACGGTGGACTGACTAGAGAGGGAAACGACTTAATCCCAGACAAAGAAGCACCTGCAGTGGATTTTCAAATTGCTGGCTGTGGCAAACATCAGACCACAGTGTTCACATTTGAATGGCTTTTCCTCTCCATGATGCATACGTCGATGACAGACCAGCTGACACTTTTGTGCAAAGGATTTTTCACAGCTGGTACATTTGAAGGGCTTCTCTCCTGGGTACACAAGGGGAAAAAAAACAGGAGAATGATAAACCATTACAAAAAAAAATTCACATGAAGAGGTACACAAAGAAAGGATCTCTGAGAGGTAATTTTTTTAACACTTTAATATTACATTCAAAAAGTGTGCAGCGCCTGAAAATCAACTGTAGGCTAAGTGAAACTGCAGACTAAATGTATACCAGTCATTTCCATTGCTCCTCATACACATTGCACATACAGTTTAAAAAACACTGATCACAATCAGATTTTCCTTTATACGTGTGGCTCTCAACAGTTTATTGCCATTCAGTTGTCTAATCATAGGCTTTTTGGGATAGGCTATGGGCTATATTATTTTACTTTATATTTATGCAGAACAGCAGTTTGAACATCTTCACCAGACATCAAGCGAAAATTTAGAGCAGCATTTGAAATCCCTGAATATATGAGATTTACCTGTGTGTATGCGCATGTGTGTTTTCAGCTGGTTTCCCTGTGTGAAAGCTCGACCGCAAAGCTGGCATTGGTAAGGCTTGAGACCCTTATGTATGCGCATGTGTCTGCGAAGACTGCTCATCTCGGAGAAGAGCTTCCCACATGTGTTACAAATAGGCTTTATCTTCGTCCGCGGCTTGTTCTGCTGCACCCCTTTGGGCTTCTTCTCATCGTTCCATTCTTCATCCTCGTTGTTCTCATTGTCATTATCGTTGTCTTCGTCGTTACTGGCCTGGTTCTCTTTCATCTTTCTGCTTAAGCTTCTTTTCCTTGAACTCGCCCTCCTCTTTTTTGGAGGTATCTCAGAAGCTTGGCTTAAGCTCTCTGTGTCGTCAGCTTGAGCAGCATTCTCCTCAGTCGCTTCAGAGGCTGAGGGGCTGGGGTTACTCACTTCTACCTGTTCTCCAGGGTCGTTTGGAGAAGTTGTTTCCGAGGGTAAAGGCTTAGTTCTTGGTCTCCCTCTGCCTCGTTTGGCTTCTCCTCCCTCTTTAGAGTTCTTCATTTCTTCACCCTCCTCTGGGCTCGCTGAGTCAGGTGTCTCAGAGGTCAGAGGCTTGTTCCGTGGCCTGCCTCTGCCTCGCGTGGTCCCGCCCTCATCACCAGCGCTCATCTCTTCCACGTTTTCCTCTTTGCTGATTGAATCGGTGGTCTCAGAAGCCAAAGGCCTGGTTCTTGGCCTGCCTCTACCTCGTCCGGTCCCTTTCGATTGGTTTGTGTCTGTTTGTTCAGTGTCCTCATCTGGGTTGGTGGGACTGTGAGTCTCAGAGAGTAATGGCCTAATCCGTGGACGGCCTCTGGGTCGTCCAGTCCCTCCACCTTCTTTTTGGTTCCTTACAGTAGCTGCTTCAAGGCTGCTGGGTTCAAGTAACACAGAGGGCAACGGCTTGGTCCTCGGTCGACCTCTTGGTCGTCCTCTTCCCCTCCCTTTCCCTCTCCCCTCTCCGCCATCGTCAGATCTACTCTCTTTTTCAGTATCGTCCTCGTAAAGCCTGGTCCGTGGTTTCCTTTCTCTTTTTCCTGTTCTCTGGGGTGTCTGCTCACTTGATGAGGGTTGTTCCTCCGTTGTGGGACATGGTGCCTGTTCCGTCTGTGGGTCATTCTGCACCTCATTCATTTCTTCCTGCTCTACAATTGGTGAGAGTGGGTCATAAACGTCTGGGCTGGGTGGGGAACCCTCTGTCTGTGACTCTGCCTCATTCGTCTTGTTCATTGTAGTGAAGTCTGGTTTCACGTCATCCTGGATGAGATCACAACGAACAAGCATCTCTGGCATCCCCAGGTAAGAAGCAGCTTTTCTGAAGCTCTGCATCTCTCCACTGCAAACAATACAGCGAGGGATATCAAAACGGGTGCGTGGTGTCAGCAGAAAAATTATTTATCTTCACTTTATTAGTTCATCCTACGTGTAGGGAAATGGTTAAATGACATGATACTTGCCTGTCTAAAGTTAAATTTCCAGTGTATATGTAGTCCAACACTTTTTCAAACACTAACACATTAACCCATTCGGGGTCCAGAGTTATAGTGGCGTCCTCTCGTCCAGCTTCAGTGCACTGCGTGGCGAAGTACTCACTGAATGCGGCCAGAACGTTGTGGTGAGCTTGATAACGTGAATTCCCTATAACCACAGTGCAATCACACAGAAAGCCTCTCTCGCGCTGACCTCTCAGCTGCTCCAAAAGGAACTCAGAGTGACGAACAGGTGACATGATCTGCAATAACTAAGTCAATTTATCGATACGCTATTTCTTAGGCAATAACTTACTACAGTATTTCTCCTAATTAATTGTTTCGGTATGAAAATGCGTATCCCTGTCTATTTGTCTGCCTTTTAAAGCAGGAATAATAATGTTATGTTCAATTAAACTGCTTATAGCCAGCTTCAATAAAATAATTAAAACATTTAAAACCCTCGATATTTAGCTAATTGATAACTTTGACCAGAGTTGAATGAAAATAAAAGTTCCCGCCAGCTACCGTTACAGCTGGCCAGCAAAATGCAACCAAAGACTACAAGCGGAAGGTCAATTTGATGCTATACTTGTATCATTTTGACAAGCGATTAAATAGAAAAATATTCAAAGCCGAGTAATACGAATATGAATGTTGCTGTACACACAACTGGTAATCTTAATCCGTCGCTAATTAAATAAGAAAAAACAAAGGGCTCTTATTTCGAAAACGCTCGTCCGATACAAGATGGAAGCCAAATGGGACAGTTTATCCTCATTAAACACGAGCTATCATGATCGTTACAACTAGTGTTCTCAAATGCATTTCTAAAAACACGAAACAAGGTTTCGGCTTTCATATAAATTTACGCTAACCTACGTTTGAACGACGGGACCTCAAAATCCTTCCACTGAGTCAGCCATCTTTTAGCGACTTCAAAAAACCATAATAACGACGTAGTTTCCTGTTTCTTGCCAGGAGTTTTCAGTGCAGTTAATATGTCACAGCGCCCACTAGTGGCGGGATCCTAATTATTTTAAACGAATACCTTGAGAATCCCATCGTGAACTAGAAAGTGAAAATGCTGAATTATCGAGCATCGTGAAGGAACAGTTATTTTCTGAGGCAAATACTTCCACCATATTTATACTATACTCAGTATTTCTTGTGGCGTTAGTAACACGTCTCTTCGAGTGAGCTGCTAGAGGGCGACAAACCACTGTTTGTTCATATGTTTCACTTATGACTAGTGTTGGAAGTAACGCGTTACTGAAATTCCGCTACTTTTGGCGGTAACGAGTAATGTAACTAATTACCATTTCAAAGTAAATAAAACAATTACAATAACTGAAATTTTACTTGGGCTCGTTACGTGTTACTCGTTACTTTTGTCTTGCGTGAAAATATTAATGGACAACTGCAGAATATAGCGGGCAAATGGCAGCCTAGTCCCCAAATTTCCTGTTTATGATCTAACGTCACCCGACAGTACGGTGGCACAATGCACGAGTGAATCAATCAATTAATCAGCGTCAGCCCACACAATAGCCGGCAGTTCGGGCAATGCGAGATCGCTGTCCTGGGAATACGAACATTATTTTTCTCTCCTCGGGATCAAGGACGAAAATATACTGGTGTGTTGTAGTCTGTGTGCTGGTGTGACAACTTAGAATAGTAATTCTAATGTTCTGCAGTACCTAGTAAAACAACGCGCTTCTACAAAGCAAATCGCGAAAGACCCCATGCCTGAGCCGCTGACCAAGAACCCATGTATCAATGTTTGTACCAAGAGGAGAAGTGAAGCAAACATTTAGAAGTAACGCAAAAGTTACTTTCCCTAGTAACTAATTACTTTTATATGCAGTTAAGTAATTCAGTTACTCTTGAAAGAAGTAACTAGCAACTGTAACTAATTACTAATTCTCAGTAACTTGCATAACACTGTTTATGACAGAAAATTTGGCAACCACTATTTCACCAAATACAAATAAGGGTTTATGTACATATTCTCAGCCACACCTGTACAGAAATAAGCAAACAACAAAGTTGAACCTGTGAGACAATTAATAAAAAATAATCATTTGTTGAGGAATTTAATAACTACAGACAATGGATTGTATATTGGTTTATTGAAAACTTAATTAAGAACTTTGTACACCATTGAAAATTTTCTAATATTGCCTGCTAGTATTTGCTTAGAAAGTTAACCAAAATATATAACTGTCATTCTTGGATCACCTGTATTTTTATTGCCATTTATAATTATTTTGTAACGGCAGCCAACATTTTCTGTTATACTGTAACGAATAAAACTAACATTTTATCATTTTACGGGCTTCAGTAGATTATACTGGTGGAAGACCCCTATAGTGAATAGAACAATAAGGTTGGAACAGGTGGCAGGCAACATCCCACAAGTCTGCACAACTCAGTCCTAACAAATTATAGCAGGCTGGTACCACCATACTGAACAGACCCAAGGGCAGGACGAGGCGAAGGTTCACAGGCACTGCCATGGGAGCTCTATAATGCAGAGAAGGGAGAGAACAACGATAGTAAACACTGGACATACCCAAAAATAGTTCCTAAAATAAGGTGTTCCTACCTCTCCTCGCTCTCCCTCTGGTTGTCTTGAGCCTCATCTACCTCCTCTTCCTCCTCAACCTCTACCTCCTAGCATAAAATCGTAGTATTTTAATACTGATCTACAAAGTGAGGTTAAAAAACAGATTTAAAATGGCACTGCATATAAGAGATAACTATTTTGGCCTGAAATATATCTGCCAAAGGATGGTGATCAGAAGAGAAAAGTGGTCCAGTGAGCACAAGTCAATATGTATGATATAATGTCAACCAAAAGCCCCTTTCACACAGAGACAACCAATTCTGGGTCACGTTAGACGTATCATCAAGGTTCCCTTCAGATGAAGAACTTAACATTGTCTCTGTGCCTTATGTACTGTTTTATAAAATGTTGACTACTGTTTGGAAATAGGGATTCCCACAGTGACCATATAGCTTGTGATTCTTAGCCATAAAAATGAGGAAAAAAACATTACAAAAACAATTTTGTGAGGTGAAAACAGGGTTTAGACTGCATAAGGTGATACTCAAACTGGTTTAGTGCCAGTTGTGCAAAGTGGAAAAATTGCAGGTTGAACCAACACCACAGGAGGTGTGGACCTTCCATGAATTCTTTTTTTCCTTTTGTCATAGCACCATATTTTCCATGCTGCTTTGTAATCAGTGAATGAGTGAAATCTTATGAGTGGGAGTATGAATGATTGATAACGTTTGGTGACAACTGCAGAGAGTGTTCATAAGATATGTAAGTGTGGGAGAGTTTATGTGTGTGCTGAAACACAGTATTGTAGTATACAATAATGTGTGTGTGTGTGTTTGTGTTCGTATATATATACACACACACACACACATATACAGAGTATATATGTATATAGATAGATACATACATACATACATACATACATATACACACACACACACACACACACACACACACACACACACACACACACACACATATATATATATATATATATATATATATATATATATATAGAAGAAGTGCACTCATACATAAAAGGCTAGGGACTGTTAGCTGGAATGACTGCTATATACTCACTATTGTTAAGAAACCAAAATCAAACTAGGTTCTTGAGAACACTGAGTCTTTAAACACATTCTTTCCTCAGTACTTTGTTGCCAAAAGAATGTGACTCTACAGGGCTAGCTGTAAGGTGACACTTGAGCAATGCTCCAAACCACATCATTCAATACCAATCAGCCAGAGGCAAATTTATACAGCGTTCACCTTCGTGACTCTGCCTCCGACTAAAACACCACCATGAACTCTGCCAGCACGGGTCAACATCACGTTCATACAGTAACTGAGGAGCAAAACCACATGACCCAGTTTAAAAACTGAAATGTGAACGATTGTTAACCAATTAAAAATACACTGGAACCTGTAAACAACTAATATGGCACAAATGTAGCTGCATGTCTGGTCTTCAGTCAGCCAAAGCAGGCACATGTCACACCCTTCTCTATCCCCCGTCACTGGCTCCCCTTATCTGCCTGCACCAAATCCTTGATTCCTTGATGCTGGCTTTCAGATCAACTAGTGTGATCTTGACCGCATACATCAGGTCCCACATCAGGACCTACATTCCATACCGCCCACGACGGCCTGCAGGGAAACATTATTTGGCGATTCCATCATCACACCGTAGAAACACTAACTAGACTCTTTGCACGCGTGGTTTCTTGAGGGTGGAATGAGTTGCCCAATTCTATCCGGTCTGCTGGCTACCCCACAATCCACAGTCCCTCCCTCACGTTCCAATGTATTACTTATCTTTCTATGGTGTATATTCCATGGTGCTCCCTTATAAGCACTATAAATATTATGAATCTATGTCGATGCTTGTACTGTCTAGTGTGCACCTACTTTTATGATATACATTTCCTACCCTCTATAACAGGGACTAACCAGCACTTATTTTTTACAAGACCTTATGTCAGAATGTACACTATGGGGCTAAAGGCCAACTTGTATTGAACTGTAGTTCTCTTTCTTACTTTCCTTCAACTTTTCTTGTGCTTCTATCTGGTCTAATCACCTCAAGAACTTCAGCAGTAGCCAAACAAACACCAGTTTCTCATATAAGAGAGTGTCACCCAGCAGGGGCAGAACAAGTGCTGTCCAGGGCCATGGAGGAAGAGTTAATAGTAATGGAGGAGAGGAAAGGCAAAAGGGAGAAAACAAAGGATGAGAGGACATTTATGGAGCAGAAAGTAGAGGAGGATAATGTGACAGATCAAACAAAGCTGGAAACAGTCTTTAACAAGAAACTGCAGGACAGGGCAAAAGAAATAGCACAAAAAAGTCAAGAAAGAAGCCAGGAGGGTAGTGGAGTTGTTGGACGTTGAGGAGAAAAACAAGAAAAGAAAAGAGAATATAGTGAATGCAGTTAACAGTAGTGATTAACAGCATTAAAACAGCATAAGGTAAATAGTACCAGGTCTGTGGATGTATTGCACAATATGTTGCGATGGTATGCATACCAGTAATGTGGAAAAAATTCAAGTTGACTGGATGGCCAGACCAGACGATGTAGGCATTTCCACGAATTCTCTTGGTACAGCATTTCTACATAATACTTTGTAATCACGTGGAGGATGAGAAATACTTTTGGTTATGGTTGAAGAAAGCATTCCTAATATGTGTGTGTGGTGAAACGCAGTAGTATACTGTACAGTATATGTATGCACTAAAATATAATGAAAACAGAGGAGTGATCAAAAGGACTCAAAAGCTCAATCGAAGGATTTTTAACTGGTGTGACTGCCATATACCTGCTCTTGCTACAAAACCTAAATCACTATGGGTCTGTGAAATGTTTCTCAATACAATCATTCTTTTTCTCTTTTTTGTCAAAAAAAAAAAAAAAAAAATCCGGGGTTGTAAGACAATACTTGAGTGGTGCTTCAAAAGGACGCATTCTCAAAATCACACAGAGAAGCGAATGTATATGGTATTTGCCTTTGTGACACTGCTACTGTGTGAAACACTAGTAAAAGCTCTGTCGGCATGGGTGAGTATGCCACGGTTAACAGTGGGAAAGTCAACATCACTCTGATTAATGGCCTCCTATAAATGACTGTAACGAGGACTCTGTGTTCGTACAGAAGTGAGTGAAGGGAATTGGTTAAAAACACTGGAACCAAAGCAAAAAAAAAAAAAAAAAAGGCTGAAATTAATGTGAGTGAAGCAATAGTGAGATTCAGTGGCACATGTTTACTTAATAAGACGGGTATGAAATGACAATACAACAATTAAGCTGCAAGTGGCAAGAAATAGCAATTCTCATCCTTCTTCATAACAAGTTATTCTGGTTTTAACAGCGGTGTTGTAATGATAGTGGTTACTGGCTTTCTCATACATTTAATTACTTACTTTGCCCTGGTCTTTAGAGTGCGTCCTTATTTTTTTATGTTTTGGGTCCTCTTGTGATTGATAAAGAAGAAAGAAAGAGGACATGATGATAGCTAGTCGTCCAGGTCAATGTGAAGCTATTATTAACCATACTAAGTTAAACTGCTTAGCTAGCAGTTTCTCTGAATCATGCTTTTAGGTAACTACCAGCACCCAAGAAAGGAAGTTGAGACATCAGCAACAGCTGAAAACTAACTTTTATCGAAAGATGGTTTTGTTTGAACACGTGAAAGGTGATACAGCATGCCTTAATTCCATCTCTATTGGGGGTACTTTAGAAGCTAATTCAGCATCAACTGCCACCTCGAATAAAACTGCATGGGCACGTGACAGAATCTAAGTGAGAGTAAAAGAGAGAATAGTGTTGGGAGTGCGGAAAAAAAATATTTGGCCAAGTTCTATACCAATGAGGATTATAATGCTAATAAGAAATCAAATTCTGAAATACTTTCAACAGCATATATTGTTCAACAAAGAGCACTGAACTGGGTGGAGCACTTGTTTTGCTACAAATGGAAATACTGCACATAGTTGGCGCTGATCAGAATAACTTTGGGGTAAAATTTCGATTTTAAGACCTGGTAGAACTGCAGATTCTCAGCTTCAAGGTAAAGTTTGAATGCATCTTCTATGATTAGGGTTTGCTTTGCAGTTCTTGTTTGAAGTTTTTATATCCATTTCTTCTTGTGTTGAGGTAGCACTGGCAAGTGATCACAGATTTTAGTCTATTTTTCCGCTCGACATTTTTTTTTTTACACTATTTAGTTCACTGATGTGAAATAAGAGGTGAATGTTTTGCAGAAACTGCCTTTTAAGGAAAACTTTAAGTGAAGTTCATTGGTGCATAGAATCCAGAGATATTCTTGTGAATGTGCGGGGTGGACTAAACGTGAGAGAGTGAGTTACAATTGAGGTTCATGAGTTGCCTCAGGTTTATGAGGACTGGTGGAGAAAAGAAGAAAGCAAGAGAGAAAGTGGAGAACGAATGAGGTGGTGGAGAGGGTAGAAATAATTCAGAAAATTGTAGAAGGGGAAGACGTAGTTGGTGTATGCTGGAGGAGGGAAAAAGAGAGAGAAGGGAAAAAAAGGAGAGTGGTGGAGCTGATGGACTAGGCAGAGGAAAGGACAGACCTACCAGTGATGGAGAAGCAGAAAAACAAACTGGAGAAAACGAGGTGGAAACGACAGGAGAAGAATGGTACAGAAATTACGACGGTGGAAACTGTTCGACATCGAAGAACGGCAAGAGAGGCCACAAGAAATAGTAGAAAATGTGACAGAAGACGCAAGGAGGTTAGTGGAGTTTTTGGAGGAACTGTGGAAGAACTCTCTAAAGGAAGGGAGTGAGATGGAAGATGAGACTGCAGGAATTGAACATTGAGGAGGAGGAGAAAGTGAGGGTGATTGTATAAGTGGAGGAGAGGAGTGAGATGTAGGTGGGGAATATGGAGTGAGATGAAGAAAGAAGGATGGAGAAGAAAAATGGTCCAGGAGAAATTATAAGAGGTAGGAGAGTAAGTGGGAGTGGGGAGGAAGAGAAAGTGATGGAGGAGAACGTGACAGGTAAGTATAAGGTTGAGGAGCAGAGAGCAGTTGGGGAAAAATGTTGAAGGAGGGGAGAATGAAACGGTGAATGGTGAAACTGGAAAAGACACTTGAGCCTGAGGTGGAGAGAACAAAAAAGGAGGTACAGTATAGGAGTGCAACTCTTTTCCTCAGACAAAAGGAGAGAAGAGGCCACAGAAGATTGAGAAAAGAGACGGACATAAAAAAAAAGAGAGAGAGAAGAAAACAAGTAAAGAGGAGCAGGAGAGACAGAGAAGACGCCCATGAGGAAGGAAGAACCTACTCAAACAAAGCCAAAAAACACAATGTGACGTTTTTGTTTTTGGTGCTGTTTTATCACTGCATGGCTGATAAATGAAAGTCTGAACTTTGAGTGGTGGGCTACAGCAGGAACATACCTGCTAAGTGGTCTAGCTTTAATACCTCGTAGTTTTTGCTCCCTGGACACTTTCAGTACAGAAAAGTGATGACAGCGAGGACAAAACAGGGCAAAACATAGAGGACAGCTGACCTACTGTATGTGGATGTCAGCTGACCGTTGACAACACTATTCCATTTTGTAGTTAGAGAAGTGGGTGTGAGGTGTGTTGGAATGAACATGAGCCAAGCCCAGTTTAGACTTTACTTGCAAAAGAACATGTGATCTCATTTATATTTCTTAAGCATAAATGGAGCTGTCACACATTCAGACCACGTGGGTGTTGACATTTGCTGACAAAAAGAAAGAAAAGAATGTTAAGATTTAGCCGTTAAGGCAGTGTTACCACAGGGGAAAGTGACAAGCTTGAAGACTGAAGTGTTTCTGAACTTTTCTGAATTTTTTACTGACAGCAGCTCTGTTTACAATTCCTGTCAGACATACTTTTGTCAAAGATTAATCCTATCATGCTTCTCTTCTATAGGACAAAAACAACATTTTGAAGCAGAACAAAATTGTGGTCAGACAATACCGTCCACGTAACGTATCAAAACAGAGACTCTAAACCAGGGGTCTCAAACTCCGGTTCTGGAGGGCTGGGGTCCTGCTGATTTTTGTTTTCACCTCTTAGTTACCTGTTGATTTTCACCTTGAAAACAGGTGTGGACACTCTTCAGCCAATCAGAGATTCTATTTAGTTGGTCTACAAGAAAAACAGCAGGACCCCGGCCCTCCAGGACTGGAGTTTGAGACCCCTGCTCTAAACCATTAGACATCAACAGAGACTGAGCACGACACTACCACAAACCCACCGGTGTCTCCCAGTGTGGGAAATGGGTTGACAAAGAAAACACTCACTGGTCGTCTGGGTGTCAGGCCGAGCTCTTCTCCGAGCGAGATTGCACGCTGAGTGGCTGCTGACAGGGTACCATCAAGGTTCAAAAAATTCCCCTCATTATTGCTGTCAGTCAAGAAATATGGATAATTACACCATGTTGCTATTTATACCAATGAGTGAAGACATTTCAAAACGGAGCTGTACGTACAATACAGCCAAGTCCAACCGCTGTTCCAGCTTTTTAATCTTCTCTTTCAGGTCCTAAATAACACACACAATAAAAACATAATTTACATGATAAATTCAATACATCACCTGCTGCTTACAAACATAGATATTTCTGAGAACAGCTAATGTTTCTAGTTACGTTCTAAGCACTGATGTAGGAAATGTGGGAAAAGTACCTGATTGATGGAACTGTATTCTTGCAGAGAGCTTTCAAGCAGTGTGTTCTCATATTCTTTCTGAAATTAAATAAATTACCATATCATGCAAAAACCTCGACCATTCCAAGCTCAACAAGAGATTGAGCGATATAATTTTACATTGCTGGAGCATTCTTAAATTCAACCTACAGTTGATAGACAAAAGGGGTAAACTTCTGATGATAATGTATTATAATGTGTTTCTTCTTCTGAATAATCTACCTAATCACCAACCTTGTGAATGAGTTCATCTTTTTGATCAATGGTAAGTCGGTGCTCGTCAATTTGTACCTTTACCGAGAAGAAAAAATGAGATGGATGATGTGGTAAGGAAACTTAATCAGCATCTTAATCTTTGAAAATCTGAAAAACACTTAGATATAAAACTGTGACGTATTCAGCATACTTCTTCAGCACATGTGATAGCAAAACGCCACTGACTACTATTAACAAGTTACTCATTTATAATGGGAGGGATCAATTGTATGAGGGGTAAATCCGTACTGGAAATCAATATTACCTGCAAAGTTTTGATGAGGCTACTTTGGTTACCAATTTTTTTCTTATACTTCTCGCTATCAGGTGGTGTATTAGACAGCTGAAACAAAAGATATTTCCGACATGCACTCAGCGTGCTTCACCGGGACTGGCACTATACAGATAACAGTGCTGTACAGAGTTCATCGCCCTTACATACCTCACTAGCAACAGCTTCAATTTGGTCTCTAAGGCTTTCGCTTTCCTTTCCCTGTCACAATTAAAGTTACAAATACACAGTCTGAATCAATAAATGAAAGATGTGTGTGTACGTTTGTGTGCATGCATGCATAAATTCTCTTTTGCATTCTCTTGTTACCCACCAGCAGTCTGACGCTGGTCTCGATTCTACAACTAGCCTCTTTTCTTTCTGCCAAAGTACAACGGATCTCTTCCAACTCATCTAGCAGCTGCTCTCCTGCATTCTGAATGGACTGCTCCATGCTAACGCCATGGAATTAGACCCCATGCGTGGATGAATTGAGGTTACACCAATAAATAAACATATAAAAATAAAACAACTCACATAGTATAGCAGGTATAAATGTTCACTGGCAAATACTATAATGATGGCAAGAGCTGTTCCTTTTGTTTTAGATTTGCTGAACTATGCACTGCGGAACCAAACGTGTATCAGTGGAATAAGCACATATACAACAGTCGAGAGGAAGTCACCACAAGACTTGGTTCCTCAAAGATGTGTTCTCTGTTCTAAGGGCTGAAATGCAATCCTCTGTCGCTTCCAGGGACTTTTCGAGTTCTGCATTTATCTCTTTCAGATGGCTGTTGGAGCGTGCGAGCTCTGCTATGACATCTCCTTTCTCCCCATGTCTTTGGCACACACACACACACACACACACACACACACAACACACACAGAGTGAGCCAGAGTGAGAGAGAGAGTTACTGCTGTTAATACAACGCAACGGTGATAACATAAAAAAGAAATCCCTTTTAAGATAAAAACACTTACAAATTTGATAGACCGAAGATAACGTCCCCCTCTGATTCAAATACTGCGTCACATTCATCTGAAAAATTAGTTTCTAAAATAGTAATGGATTCTGAACTATTATTAATGTACTCCAAATGTTAATAACCACCTAGCAACTGTAATTTGCTTTCTTTGTTTATCTACCTGGTGAAGGTGATCTCAACGTTACCCCACTTTCATCATCCCAGCAACTAAGCCCAGGAGGAAACCAGCTTCGCAGGACAGAGTATTCATCATCACCCTGTCCAGGTCCTCCAGTGCTCACGATTGCAGGAAGATTTGGTAAGGAGCTGGCTGATCTGTCACGGTGGTTCTGTAGGCCCAACTGACCGTGACCTTCCCTCTCCGACGGAAATGACAAGTTTCTCCGTAACATCTTCAAAGTCTGAGATATGAGGGTATGTTCAAGACCAAAACCAAACTAAGTCACACCAGGTTAAGCCATGTTTCTGTGCTTCCTGACCAAAGCAACCGATGTAAACCAAGACCCAAAAGGAGTACTGTTCATTTTTAGATTCAATTTGACATTATGAGAAGATTAACACATTGGCCCGTAGAGGCAACACCAATGCCATATTCTTAACTGCATGTTTCAGTATCTGCTATGTGGGCAGCAATACAAGACTTACTATTTCATTAATTAAGTAATACATGTTTTAAGATTACATTCATTGTTCATCTTCGCCATAACAACGTCAGTAAAAGCACACGAAAGATGATGATTTACTACCTTCCAAATTGAGAAGGCTGTGAAAAATCTTCGAAATTAGTCTACATCAGAGCGAAAGGGTATACTCATGAATACTGACTATATTTCAGCTGTTGGGAAAAGTTTTAAACAGTCTGGATTTAAAGTAAATTTTTTACATAGACTGACAATGTGTCATTTATAGACTCCATTGCTACGCTTTCGGGGCAACAAATGCATACATCAGTGTACTACGAGACGTAACCTAGTCATGTTTACTATGGCAAGATATACCTTTATAAACGACATAACACAAAATATGACGATGATAAAACTCTTGACGACTGCTTTTACTGTTTAAGTTTTAAGGAATGTTTTGTGGAGGCTCTGAAACTCTTGCAACGGGCTAAGTTAGGCTAAAGAGTCTACCTTGATTGTTTTATGGTGCTCCCTGAAGCATGTTAACGTTAGATTTCTTGTTTAATCATATTATCGACATCATCTAAACCAGGTAATTAGCTGAATTTTCATTTACACATTTCCACTGATTATTTATGTTACGTGCAAGTCATTTGCGGTTTAACTCGATCATTAACCTAGCCTTGTTAGTTCATTTAGCTAACTATCGAGTTACCTTTCAGAGACGTGGTAAATTCCTCAGCATTTGCTCAGATGTAAATATACAAACAACCATAATTTACATTTTTGGGCATAAATACATTGTCTCAGTGAATGAACCTTGATTTGCCCTCCTCTCACAACGTACTCACATTTTTAAATTAATTAGACTATGTCCGCAGCTGATTCGCGCGGATCTGTAAGGAGCGGAAACAGTCGACCTCAACGATGGCCCTACTTAACTTCTCGAAGAGGTAGAACTTATCGGTGTTTAATTACACCGTACAGTTATCCAAGTAACAGACGCTTATGACGTAGATCTCTGCTTAAGAGGGTTTTTGTCCCAAATAATGTGTCAGAGAGCGGCAAGTTTACGTTCACACAAGTCTTCAACTTTTCGTTGAAACTTATTTATCACACAATAAAAAACCTTTTGAGATTGGCGTTCACCTATTCCTTTGAGTGTAACGCCCACGTAATACACATATTGACTTTCTGTTACGTCGTGTTGCATAAATAAGTAAAAATAAAAATCTTGAAATATCAGTATATAAACAACTTCGCCATTAACGTTCTACTGTGACCTATGGTCAAAAACAATCAGAGGCATGTGAAAACAATAGTCTCTTGTGTGGCCCCTAAGCAGACCTTTTACCTCGCCTCTTAACCATCAACAAAGAGAATCAGAGCAGGGTTCCAAGAATTGTCGTGGTGTATGATTGGTCAATATGTAAGTCAATCAAAGCGCATGCCTATAAAAAGGAGCTGTCTACACCTGAATTTATCGTCTGTAAGTGGAAGACTGTGAGCGGAGGTAAGCGGAACTCTTACATATGATTTTATCTTTTACCATCTTCTGTCAGAGAAACATGACATGACATGACATGTGCATGACAAAACAAACTACCAAGGTAATCAGACTGCACTTCCCAGCTTACATGTTTAAATTAATTTTTTTCTGCTTTCTTTAAAGGATGGAAGGGAAAATGCTGTTTTTGTGTTTGGTTCTGATTATTTTGGGGGCTGCACAAGCACAATCGTTTCATTTTGGAAAATGTCCCAAACCACCAGTGCAGCAGGATTTCCAACTTTCCAGGGTGAGGACTAATCATTTTAAAACACTCTGCTTAAGGGGAAGTCATTAACACTGAATTACTGAAACTTGTCTCTTTTGAATTTCTCATAATTCATATAATGGTTTCACTATATGACTGTAAATACAAAGCAAACAACCCATAAAATTAGTAAACTGTAAAAACTGTATATATGGAACTATTTGGAATGTAAGACTTGGATAAAAAGATAGCAAAGGGCTAAAAAGCTGATACACTATCCATACTGTACTTTATCTAATAATTTTTACTTACTTATGACTCATATGTATTGTCATCCTTTTTGCTCTCTGGCAGTATCTGGGCACATGGTACGAAATTGAAAAGCTCCCTGCATTTTTCGAGAGGGGGAAATGTCAACAAGCCACATACACTCAGCAGAGTGATAGTGCAATCAAGGTTGTGAACAAAGAGATACTGTGAGTGTTCTGGACCCTAAGACTTGTCTTACGTTGTCAGCTAATTATGATGATCTTCAAATGATTCATTGGAAAAAAATTGTCTTTCAGTAACAATGGTGAAGTGAATTCAATCGAGGGCACAGCCAGGGTAATAAATGCATCCGAACCGGCAATTCTGGAAGTGAGCTTCTTTGCAGGTAAATTGACACTAGGCCTAAAGTCACAACAATTTAGTTTGTTCAACTTTGCATGCCTCTTGCAGAGAACATACCTTGAAGTAAATCATAATTATCATGGCTATATTTGATTTTTTTTTTTTTTAAACAAACTATATTTGATTTGATGTATTTCTACAATTGAGTTATTTTATATTTCATTGTATGGAATATAGAATATATTTTTTATTTCTTTTGTTGTATAGTGTATTTGATTTGGTGTTTATTTGATTTGGTGTATCTCTGTCTTCACAGGCTTACCAAATGTGTTGCAGCCCGATGCCCCCTACTGGGTGCTCTCAACTGATTACACCAACTATGCCTTGGTTTACTCATGCACAGAATTCTTGGGTTTCTTCTATGTGGACTTTGCATGGATCCTGAGTCGGTCACGGTCTCTTCCAGCAGGTGACCTCACACGTTTGCGTAGTGACCTTCAATCGGACGGCATCACCATCACAAGAATGACTCGTTCTGACCAAACAGGCTGTGGAGCATTAATGTGAGAATCTGAAAAGATTATTAAAAAAAACAGTACACTTTGTTTGGGTGGTAAAGGATGCAACACTATTATAAGCTGTCATTTGTTTATACAGTCATGTTTTTGTATGAATAGTTTAACTGTCAGAAAATAATCCTTGATATGAAGACTCACCAGCCATTTAATGGAGCATCTGCTGTAACACAATGATGCTGTTCACAATAAACAACTGACTCACATCACATGATTTAACCGAAACCTACATGTACAACAACATGTGAATAACTGAATTGTTACAGCGATTATTGCTTGAATTAAATGCATGGCATAATAAAGTGTTTTGAGTTAAAATATGTATGTCGCAGCCTGATTTAAAGTGTGGGACACAATAACAGGGAGGATCAATCTCTGGGGATAATCAAAATACTTTAGAGATGATTTGATAGTAATCAACTGCTGATTTGACACAAAAGATGTTTTTTTTGTGGTGCACATTAGTCATCCCAGTTAGCTGGGATGATGAAGTTTTGTGTGTTGACGAAAAGAAGTTACAAAGGAAAATATAAAATAAAATATACAGGGAGAAAGAACAAATGACTTTACATTTAAGACAACAATTTTCCCCCCATTTTTTTCTTTTGCTGTGGTACATACAGCTCCAAAACGTCCCATGACATGTATTTGCCCTGTCACCTGCTTCGAGTTAGAGCTACAATCTGACGCCACAAGTCATGCATCTCTCTCTGTAACCGAGCCTTTAACAAAGGTGCTGACAAACGCTTACGCATCACTGGAGTAGCAACCGTAGCACAGCGCGCACAGGTAGGACTATCCTAATGTATGTGTCTGGGGTGTTCTTTTTCAAGTTGTATCCTTATATCTTTATTAGAAACTATATTAGAAATGAACGTCGAACTGGTATGGTCCAACAAGTGAATCAACAAGTGAATAAATGATCAATAAATGTGTGATATCAATGAATCATCAAATTCCTGAACTGAAGGGAAACGTTCCAATATCGTCCTCGAACAATGAAAATTTCTTTTGATTGTGCAACATTGCTGTTGGTTGACTGAAAATAAATGTATGGTGCTTAACATTCCAGAGAGATGTTTGCTACGAGTAATGTAGGGAATACTACAACATTAAAAAAGTTTTTTAAAATTTCATAACAGCATTGTCAATTACAATTCGATTTATCGTTCACCGTAGATAATCGCATCGATTGTGTAATGTATTGCTGCTGTTTAAAAAAGCCCTGGGTCTAATTTAAATAATACTACATTTGTCTGGTACAATGTTAAGATTATCTTGTTCAATGTTAAGTTTATCTGATAAGTTCTTGTCGCAAGGGGTGTAAGTTTCCACATTTCATAACAGCACGTTTCACCCTCTGTAAGAATGTGCGCACCCACTGATTGTTTTACAAAACATCAACCGGTTAAACAGGTGTGGCAGGATTGATAGTTCTTATTGCATCTTAACCATACACAGAATGCCGTCTGGTATCCAATTCTAAACACAGCTGGGAACCCCTAGCAGGTTGTTCCTCAGTTGTATTCAACGTCCTCGCAACTGTGTTGTATATTTACCAAAAGCACGAGAGAGAAGAACCTGTCGTTACAGTATCATTTTTGTCGTACCTTTTTTTTGTAATTCTGTATAATAATTTCAGGATTGGTATTTCACTGAAACCCCTCCGTCACAATGCAGTGCAAATGACCGTCTCGATAACAAGAGATTCTCTTGGACTAACTGGTGCGCGGTTGCTCGTGAATCACTGACAATCACTTCGTTGTCTTCTGTGCTGTTGCAGCGAGTGAAGCACCACGAACAACATGAGGACTATTGTTGTGTTCCGTCTGTCCATTCTTTTGCCCATGGTTGCATCTCAGACATTCCATTGGGGCCCATGTCCAACACCAATGGTCCAGCCAAACTTTGACCTCAACCGGGTACAGTGGAGAATATGACTTGTTTTTCTACCAAATTTGGTTTTCTGTCTACTGAATGAAAAGAATGCATCTGTTTGTCTTTTCGACTTCTCTGTGATTCTTACAGTACCTTGGAAGGTGGTATGAAATTGAAAAGCTCCCAGCGTCCTTTGAGAGGGGCAAATGTATTGAGGCCAACTATGCCTTAAGACCAGATCATACAATCAGAGTGCTCAATCTACAGACCCTGTGAGTTTCTTTCTGTCTTCACTACACATGCCACATTGACTTTGGTGTGGGGATATATTTTATACAGTTTTTAGTTAATAAGGTGGGTTTTTTAAAGCTCTTCTGAATATTATGATGCATTAGGTATACTTGTAATTAACAAGAAACATGCATTGATAAATATACTAAACATAACTTGAGCGTGTGTATAAATGATTTTTTTTTGCTCACAGTTGTGGCTATTTATGTTTTCGAGACAAATGTTGTCCAGATATTCCACTTCAAAAATGAAAAAAGTACTTTCAAAACTCAGTGGCAGTGTTAAATGAACTCAGCCTATTTATTTATTGATTTATGTATGTATGTATGTATGTATGTATGTATGTATGTGCATGTACGTGTGTATATTTGTATGTATGTAACAGTAAAGGAAAAGTGAGGTCTGCTGAAGGAACAGCTATTGTTCAAGACTCCAGGGAGCCAGCCAAGCTTGGAGTAAGCTTTTCCTACTGTGAGTATGATGAGCAGTAGCACATCATCTGCCACAATATTCTCTCATTTCAGTTGTTCTAGCTGTGGACCATGTCTCACCACATTATGATCCAATTATTCTTTCAACTAAACAGCACCTCATCCGTCTAATTACTGCACGCACCGATTTACTGTTCATTAGTTCCTGGCAGATAGTGGCCTATTATTAATTAATGAATAAAATGTAATCCCGCTTTCAGTTAAAATTATTTACATGACTGTAGGTAAAATAGATGATATGTATTTATTTATCTGATCTCACTTCGCACAGTCAGTGTTTTGCTATACCTTATTTCTCTTCTCCCTCTCATTGCTACTCCGTCTCTGCTGTGCAGTCACACCTTACAGCCCATACTGGGTCCTGTCTACTGACTTCAACACTGTTTCACTGGTCTACTCCTGCACTGATATTCTGCGGCTGTTCCACGTCGACTATGCCTGGATCCTCTCACGCACACGCACTCTGCCTCCAGAGATTGTTTACCATGCCAAGGAGATTTTTGCACGTGAAAATATTGATATCAGTAGAATGAAAGCCACTGACCAGCATGGATGTGACAGTTAGAGTTAGATCTGATTTTAAAGAGAGACAAGAAATGCTATATTGAGAATGACATCATTTAGAAATGACTTGGTTTCTCTGGATGGGCTATGGTATGTTTATGGTATGTTTATGTATGGTACGTTTATAAAATTCTGAGTTAATAATTTTTTTTAATAATGGGCTTTCTGAATGGCATCTTTATCACTGAATACTCAATGTCCTAAGTCCAAAACCTTTAAAAAACTCCTAGCCTATATTTTTAATAGTCAGATAAGAATTTAATCTGCAAAGTATTCTCGGTGCAAATGAAAGGACTATAATACCTTCTTTGTGCTTGTTCTGTTTTCTAAGTGCGGTTCCTGGCACTTGTTAGGTAGCAAGAGGACTGCTGCCCCCTGTCTATTACAGAATGTAATGTGCAAAAAAGCATGCATTGTGTTCAGAAGTTTGTGAAGATCATGTTGATGGTTACTTACCACTAAAATCCAGTTTAAAGAAAGTTTGAATGTCAACAAAATATCATGTGGTAAATAAAATCTAATACTTGAGGCATATCTGCTTACTTTATGATCTTCATTTATTATCTCCACTTCGTTAAACAAACCATGTGTTTTTCTCTAGTTATTTGTGCTGATGCTTTAAGTAATTACTCTCAGTGTACACAAAGGATGTAAAAGGATTAGCCATATGTGTAACAAAAAGAAATGTCTTTTCCGAGTCAGTCCAACATTTTTAGTTATGTTAGGGTGGTTTAGGTGGCGCAAGACAGGCTGGGGAGGGGACGTCTACTTCATTAAATTCAGGTCCAGTTTTTGCTTAGTATGTTATAACTCTTTCAGCTCAGAGGAACACATCCATCTTATACTGTGGTCACCAGAAACAGGTATATTTTTTAAAAATAAATATGCATTTTGACATATTATTGAATCCAGTATGTTTTGATCTGAGTAGTGAGACGTATTTGCCCGAGTGGATCGACTATTTCTTTTTTTTTCTTTTTCATTTCTGTCAAGCTGTAAGTGACATATAAAGACATATAAATCTGAAAGTCTTCTTTGCTTGCTTATTTAAAGGAAGGATGAAGTGGTGTGTCCTATTTTGTGTTTTCATCATCTGTTTTATGTCCAATAATTTCTGCGGTAAGTGTTTCTTTATTTATGAGCCACTTTGGTATGATGTTATAAAGCAATTCTATAAAGCAAATCATGTTTTGAAAAAAAAAATTCACCACAGATTTTATTAAGTACTTTTGGTTTTGCTACGTGACTGTTTCATTAATAATGTTTAATTTTCCAAGAAGAAATTCTTTATTTCAGAATTTATGCATGCATCATATATTATGTTTACAGTGAATGGTTTTATGTGCTGAGAATTCAGTTTTGCATTCACTATTGAGGACAGTGCAAACACAGTCAAGAATAATATTTTGGAAGGAAGTCCTCACATATCTTGGAATCCCATGGGAGGACCTCAGTTTCCAATACCTGAATCAGCCCTTTGTAAGTTGTGTACTCAGGATTTCTGAAACTCTTCCTCTGTCTCTCTCTCTCTTCCCTCACAGGTGCCAGATTCATTCCTGAAGGAGGTAAAGAAAAACAACTTGTTTTGCTGCTGAAGACGTTTATGGTTTATTTTGCTCAGTTACATACCATAACATACCAATCGCAGACTCTCTAGTTTTTCTTTAACATACAGTACCCAAATTCTTCATTGTTACATTTCAAATGATCAGTCACATTACTGAAATTCAGTTACTGAAACCAATAATTCAGAAAGTATAACTAATGTACATATGATAAATAGCTTATCAAATAAATTAATTTAATGAATAGAAAAAAAAAGTATTGCTGATAATGAACTACTGGTAGATTGTTACAAATGTCACAGAGGCTGGTAACAAATGTTACCTATTCTGCACATGAGGAAAAAACAATGAATCGTCTCATTTTCTTACAGTCCCTTATGATGAGCCCCCTGCTGTTCCATACTGGCCTTACTCTACCACGGACTTCTGGAGATATGTGGAATATTTCCGCAGCATTGGAGCCTATAATCAGATCAACGAGATGGCCAAGACTTTTTTTGCTCATCAGCATCTTGGAGACACATTAGGTTATGAAGTACCAGACCAGGTGGAACACTAAAATGGAGATTAATCTGTGTGAGGGTTTAATAGTTGCAGTTCACATAATGTGATATGAATAATATCTGTCTACATATCTTTCAGTTTTGCATTTGAAGGGCATGAATCTGTGACTTGTGTTTTAATACTGACGTCCAAATTAATATCAAGATTTATAATCTCATCAAGTGTACTGATTCTCGTCTTTTTTGGATTTATAACTTCTGTTACTGTTTTTCTTGTTTTGCCATAATGTTGTCACTATTTTCCGGATTTATATTTCACTTTTTTAGCTATAAGATGATAAAAGAAATAGAGAGAACACGCCGTTCTTGAATAGTACTGTAATCGTTTTTCACAATGAGTATTGTGAGCGATTCAAATATTAAAAATACCGATGCAGAAATGTCTGTATTTATTTATTTATTTATTTACTTACTTACTTATTTATTTTGAATCGTACACCCCACCCCATTAAGTTTACAGATAACTGCATTTTATTGTAATTATTTCGACAAAGGGTTTGGTGGAATTATGTTTTCGGTAAAAGCCTTTTATTTCTAATAAAACTGAAAATATAAGTCAGATCTTTGGCTGATTCAGAAGCATAGGCCCCTGCAGCCCTCTAGAATGAAACAGTCCATGGTGCGAAAATATTAATGTAAGGGAGAGAAGACAATTTTTTTTATCTACTGTATGAATGAAAGCGGAAATCCTGAACTGAATTTATTCAATTATAGTCTATTCAATTTATTTTAAAAATGAAACGCAATACTCTTCAACGAAAAGGAACTTTGTCGTTTCACTCTCCAACCGGCTGCATTTTAGTGTAACACCAAACAGGAACTGATGAGAAGCATATGCAAGAGTGTTGTTCATGATCCAAAAAAGATAGGTTTCTGCCACTAGCAACATAAACAAAATCTTACTTTGCTGCTTATTGATTTGAAAACTGCTTAGCTGCTATGAAGCCCGCGGTTGACGAAATGTTTCCTGAAGGCGCCGGGCCATACGTGGATTTAGATGAGGTTCGTATTTTAATGTATTGCTCTGGTTAGCAAGTAGAAACAACTAACCTGATAGCAACAATCTAAGCCTGCCGACTAACCTTGGTTAAGTCATTTCTTACATTGTTTATGTGGTTATAGAACTGTTCTGTTCGGCCAGAACAAGGTACCAGCAATGTTTTCATGAAAGCATTTCTAACTTGCTGGCTAAATTGCTAACGGTCTCGTATAATTAGCCAAGTAGCAAGCCATATGCCAGCTGGATAGTTGATTGCATCTCAGAGGTTGCAAACGTTAGCATAATTAAAATATTGTAAGTTACCTGGGTTCAGTTAACGTAACCTAAATGCCAAAGAAATTCTCTTAGTTTACTGTAGTAAAGACTGCTACTTACTCCAACCTCTTAAACAGAAACCCAGTCTTCTAATACATCTCTAATTCTTTTGGGTAGTTATGAATACATTATTTCTGAAAGAGAACGGATGACAAAAATATCAGATGTTTGCTGTCGATCAAATGTCGAAAAGAGGAATCCTAACTCATTAACTTGGAGTATTCTGCTGATTGACAGGCAGGGGGAAGCACCGGTCTGCTGATGGACTTGGCTGCCAATGAGAAAGCCGTACACTCCGATTTCTTCAATGGTAAGATGCGTTTTTAAGTTTGTGATTCACTGCGCCAATAACTTTTGGTGGTTTGGCCCTGAACCAGGTTCTGTGATCTTATTCTAAAGACGAGAAAGAATAGAATTCATGGTCTTCATTTTTTTAGAGGGAGTTATCGATAATATCAGGCATTAAACTGTTCATTCGCAGATTTAAACGAGTTATTAAAGACGGAAAAGAATAGGGTAAACGGTCTTTATTGTTTAGAGGAAATTATCGATAACATCAAGTATTAAGCTGTTCATCCGCTGATTTAAATTTAGTGTTATTTAAAAACACAAAAATTGTGTCTGTGAGATACAGAATCAAGGCTTGCTTATACAGGGTTTTTAATTTCACCAGCCCCATCTGGCCCATATATGTAGAATCCACTGTGTGTTCAGTTCAACAGTGGTATGAGATGTTTGTACTGTTAATACTATTAGTAATTAGGCTAACATCATCTCGGGTCATTGGTTAACACTATTCAGACACTAAATCAGATGATTTGTGATCACAGTGTATTTTCATCGATCTGCCTTTCAGTTGTCTTTGTTGTTTTGGTTCTTACTCGTCTATTGTTTGTTTTGATGATAACGGACTGTTGTTAAGCACTGTATCCTCCGTGGTCTACCATTTTCTTTATTTGTTTTCTCTTCTCAAATATGCACTCTCAAGACAGACGTGTACCGGTTGACCTAGAAAAGCAGTCGTTGAGCAGTAAAGGAGAGGTTAAATACCGCGTCTGTAAACCTGTTTTATTGGGTCTTGTTGGCTCCAGCGCAGCATGGTTCCTTGCTTTGGAGCCAGTTCATCCATCTGTAGTGGTTAGAATAACTGAACACGTGTCACACTGAGGTGTCTTTAACTACATAGCCCTCTGACCAAGTTAAGCAGCGCAAACCCAGACATAGGTTCATGTCGCTCTTCAGTGGACAGAGCAGTGGTGTTAGATAGCTCATCAACAGGTTATGACTTTGAGAGTGATTGGAGAATAAATAGGTTTACAGAGGTTAGGGTGTGTTTTTTTATGAAATGATGAAATTTATGCAAAGGCATGACTTAATTTTGTATCTGTCTCCCCCGCAAACAGATTTTGAAGACCTCTTTGATGATGATGACATCCAGTGATGAAGACTTCAGACATTTTTGAAGACTTTGATATGAAAATTGTCATTGTTGCATACGGAAGTTGTTTTTTGATGGATACATATATTTTAATGTTTACTGTTTCCGCTTAGTTTTTGTTCAATAAAATTTTGTGTTAAACCCTTTGGTTTACCAGATGTTTCTAAATTCTAAAGATCCCAGACATTCCAGCACAAAAGTTGAAATTATCGCAATTGTTTTTTCATGTTGGAATCTGTTTCCAGCCAAGATTGTAGGTCTTTGTACATTCCAGCACACCTGTTAGCATGTGTAATTACATGCACGATTCAGTGTTAACATAAAGACACAGATGTTACGCTGCCCATGGCTGACAGTTACTGAAAAAAATATATCCATCCAGTATTTCAGTTTTCAGTGTCCAGAGATTCTGCATACTCAGCTTAGATAAAAATGGTTGAATACTGAAAGCGTCTTTCAGTATTCAACCATTTAAAGCTGATTGATTAGAGACACTAAAAGGCCAGATATGCTTTCAGTGAGAGTTAAGATTCACCATATGATTTATTGCTCATTATATGATATAGAGCAGTCATTAATTATGTCATACTAGATTTAGAACAGGGCAAAAATTGTCAAATGGAGCCTATAATTTTAGCTACCCCAGCTACCCTAAGGCTGTATCCTTCAGCGGAATCTTTACTACCAGAGGGTTGTAGACACATCCTCAGACTGATGTCATATGATGGGTAACAAGTGTTTGTTCATACTTTAGGCCTGTGTAATAAATTGTGGTATTGAATGGACAGGTAGTGTTAAACAGTTGATAACACATACCTATAATAACTGTGATTATAGTAACAATTGCCTGTCAAGTGGCCAAAGGATCTGGGCTCTGCAGCATTTTTGCTTTGTGTTAACTTTTTCAAATCAAAGACTCTTACAAAATTTCATATTGCATACATGTAATATGTACATGAAATTTGTCAATTTCAGATTACATATTGCTAAAACAACAAAGTTTAGGGTTAATGTGATTTTTGGACTGATTAGAAATTACATTTTGTTGGTAGGAGACAGATAACTGACAAAAGTTATATTTCTAGCATTGCTCCTCAGATGAGGTGAATTAATGTAGATCTGTGGGAAAGACATGGCTTTAGTAACATGCCCGGGCACATTAGTGCAGGGAGAGAAACTGCAGATTACTTTGTTCCAGATGTTACTTTGTGCACTGCAAGTCAGCATATCTACTGATCGTGTTAACACTGTAGGCATTTCTTTGCTAGTCAACACTGTTAGGTGTTTATTTTAGTCTATGTATAGAAATATCAATTAGGTACAAATCGCTAATCTTGCACCTCAGCTGTTTAATGATGGAGGCAGTTTACATCAGCATGGTTGTCTAAACTGCTGTCTCTTCATTTTTTGCCCCCCACCCCCCTTCTCCCCTCCACCCTTTGAAAATGTTTAATTTTTGGCATGAGAGTTAAGGGTCTCCTGTTCTCTCCTCCTCTTTCTCCTTGTCTCTGTAATTACATGATCCTATTGGTCCACCAGCTGGGTCAGTTCAAGCCAATCACAGTGTTGCTAGCAGCATGCCAATGACTCCATGGGATGCACCTTTTTTTTTAATTATCAAGGGCTTGTTTAAAACGTTGCCAAGCCTTTGGTCGTGGCACAGTCTGTAGACAGTCGTGGCAGAGGTGCACCAGGAGTGTTGCCCCCATACTCTGACCCATCTACGTCTGGAGCTGACTCTCCAGGCCCAGAACAGCTCCACAGCCTCTCACCCGAGGTCCAGACCATCACACCCTTAACCAGGTAAGCAATCACTGAGACCTCTTCTTTTACACCGCAGGAAGAGTTTTGAAGTTTTCCAGTCACTGTGTTAACTTTCTCATAGGTTACCAACAAAATGACATGTTACTTGCAATTGCACAAAATATCTTAAACATAAATCTCAGCAAGATAAATGTTTAGCATACTACATAAATAATGAAAGCTATTTTTTTAAATAACACCAAGACAATTCTTTATTTTCCTTCTCAAAATTGGGAAACAATAATGACAAGATGCGAATTCATGTTTAGATAGTTAACTTATCCACAAAGTCTCAGGTGTTTCAGTGGTGTATCAGTCAGCTCTCACTTTTGAGGGTGTATCAATAGACCGCCCTAAGGGAAAGCAGAGCTTGACTCCTAATATTTCTATCATGTCTTCACCATTGATATGTTCATACAGTTTAATTGTTTTATGTTTTTATCACACTTAATTTATACTCAAAAGGTCATTTCAGGCTCTCCTTGACTTCTTGTCCACTACATTTTGTTTTGATTTTCTGAAGGAATCAAGAAGGTTGAAAATGGCTGGAAGATTCTCTGCTTCTCATATATTTACAGGAGTGCTATTAGCAACAGTGTTATTACCAGGTTGGTTGATCTGTTCATATCTAGTTATGATTAGTTATAAAACACTCTCATATTGAGATATTGATTATCCTCCTATGTTGCTCTCTAAATTATGATAGGAATCAGTCATTTTGCCAAAAAAAGGAGGTTTGAAAAGCATTCAACATTTTATCTACAAGGATTATAGACACTGAATCATTAATTATCAGATTACTTCAAATGATCAATGTTTTTCTATTGTCCTGTGTCAATAGACTGGCCTCACACACCATATGATTGTGACAGCTCCAGAAACATTAATTGTACTGAAGCACAGTCAGCTTCCCACTTACTCTCATCTCTGTAGCACTGTCAAAACCCCCTGAACATCCAGAGGTGAGAGGAAGGTGTCAGGTTACTCCCATATCTGTCTTTGCTGTGCTCTGCAAACTGTTAAAAAAATGACCAACCGTCAGCAGAAGACCCTGTTTCCCAGTTGCCTTTTTTCCAGATGTTGCGAGCGCATTTACAGGCTTGTTAAAATAATATTGCGGATATACTAAGGTACCAGAACCCCCCCCCCCCTCCCCCCACCCAACCACATCCCTTCACCCTCACACATTGAAGAGAGGTGAACTCACCCCCTTGAGAGAAATCTCAGAGCAGATAAGGCACTGTAAGTTGACTGCTGCTTTTCCGGCACAGAGTAGGGTCACGCAGGGAATCCTCCGACTCTGAAGTTAAAGGTGGAAATTGTGGTTGTACATGCAGCCCGCCGGCTCCTCTCACTCTCATCCAGCTCGGATAATTGGGTCCGCCTGTGGGTATAGCGGGCTCTGTTCTTTGTAGATTTTATAGGTTTGGCTTCAATAAGCCCTGGTAACTGTAGCCCCCCTGCTGTCGTTCTTTAAAGTGCTGATGTATAGTGTTTGAAGGTTAGTCTCACACAATGCCACCTGTATATTACCCCCCCACACCCTACTTTTACATGGAAAATGCAGTTCTTCTGCAGTGAACCTGTGGGGCTATTAGAGTAGGTAAGCGTTTTTTTGACTTTGTCTTTGACACATGGAACATCTGGTTAAGACTCTGCCCCCTCATTTTCCTCTTTGTCTCTCCTCCCCTCCTTTTTTGTTTTTAACAGAGTTTCTGCTGGCTGGCCCCGTGGCTCAGCGTCTGAAAGGAGATGGTAAACACAGTTTGCTTCTGTCAGGACTGTTAATCATTAAAACATGACTGTAGGATTATTGAAAGCCAGTCCTCCAGTTAAACCATCACAGCCACAAAAAATATATGCACCACTCCATACTTTCAGTATGTATACTGCGTACTGCATATATTAAAACACACACACACACACACACACACACACACGTAAACCTTTCCTGTGAACCACTCATGCTACTCGCAGTGCATCCTGAGACCAATTTTGAAAATAAAATCTTTTGTAACATTCTTTTTTTTTTTTTTTTAAATTTGAGGTTACTTAAAAAAAGTGTTTTTTGTTTAGATGGAAGTGAGGAGAGGGTAACTGAGCTTGCATCACCTAAACGACTTATCCGCAACAGGAGAAACATTAGCTGGTACAAACAGCACTCTGATTTCTGGAACTGGTACAAGTTCTTCTCTGACAATGGTAACCAGGAGGCTGTAAGTATAACTCTGGGAATAGATATCACCTCCAATTCAAAGCAAATCAACAGTAAAATAACCAGCATGAAATGCGTTGTGCTCATCCTCCTCTGCTCATATTGGTTTATTTTGACCTTGTTTGTTCTGTTTCTACTCAGCTTCAGGAGCTGGATCGTGTCTACCTCGCGTACCTTCAGAACAAAAATAGGGCAGAGGGCCGTCGCTCCCACAAACTCTACCTCCGTCACCTGAGTGAAATATACAAATCCTGTGCTGAGTCTGAGGACCCAAACTGCGTGGCTTCATACACCAGCAGGCCCAAACCTAAGGCAGAGCCACCCAAGCCTGCACCAGTCAAGGCCTGTGACCCTTATAAGGATCCATACTGCCTCTATTCCATGGGATATGGCTACCCATATCTGGCACCTGCCCCTGTCAAGTCCCCTGCCCCACCTCCTCCACCTGCACCTGCTCCAGTCAAAGCTCCTGCCTACATACACAGCCCCGTAGTGAAAGATCCCCGTTCTGGCTACTACTACTATGCCCCAATGGTTCAGTCCTTCCTGACCTCA
This sequence comes from Chanos chanos, assembly GCF_902362185.1. NCBI lineage: Eukaryota > Metazoa > Chordata > Actinopteri > Gonorynchiformes > Chanidae > Chanos > Chanos chanos. The sequence continues at coordinate 11,692,702 of NC_044497.1, read as the reverse complement.
GAGCAGAAGGCGGAGCTCTTGCGTATCTGTGATGCTGAGGATGTGGAGTGTCTGCAGTACCATCTACGTGCTGCCTATGGTTACAGACCAGCCTCTGGGTCTGTCCCATCCTACGCCCATCTCGGTTGCGATCCCAAAACTGACCCGAAATGCATGCCCCAGCTGGTCCAGAAGACCCCCTCTGGCCTGTATCTCCGCTACCCACACTGTGACCCTCGCGTCGACCCATACTGTGCATATGCTGCTGCCCTACAGGCAGCCCAGAACACTGAAGCTCCTTCTCCCTCAGCCCCCCTAGAGCGACCCTGCAACCCTCTCTTTGATGACAACTGCAATCCTCTGACGGCAACCAAGTTTGCAAGCTTAGGCCTGGAGCCCGAGAGTCCCAAGGACGAGCCAGCTTCAGCTTCCGGTGCATTGCGTGCTCCCGTTGACCCTTATGCCATGTACCGCGATGCTGCCACAGCGGCCGCAATGCTCAGGCACCGACCGACCCAACACCAGCTCCCACGCCAACATTACCAGTCTCCCTACCAAGAGGAGAGTCGCCACCCGCTGGGACCTCGCGGGAAGACCAAGGAAGGCTATGACTGTTTCATCGGTTATGATGAGGAGTGTTTCCCTCTGAGAGGCCAGACCGAGCCGCGCTCAGCCACTTACAGGCAGACTCCCCATGCTGCAGAAGCCTATGAGCCCCATCTCAATGCTGATGGCACCAGGAACGGTGTGATCGAGCCTGATCCTGACTGCGACCCAGAGTATGACAGCAACTGCCGTCTGCGCCGCTACGAGCCAGAGGCTGAAGCGGCGGTCAACCAGGAGGATCAGAGAGCCCGCCCTGCTGAGGAACGTCAAGAGGAACCGGCCCGGCACGTGGAAGCCCCTCAGCACCAGGAGCAGGCCTACCGTGAACAGCAGCAGCAGCAGCCAGAGGCACCCAGCTACGACCAGCATCTTTATGACCGTTACATGAGTGGGCAGGAGGACCCCTATGCTGGCTATGGACCTCAGGAGCAACCCTCCAGCTTCCAGGATATGCTCAGAAGATATGGAGATGTTTTTCCAAATGACCACCGTGCCTACACAGGAGACTACAGGAAGAAGTGAGAGACAAGAGTCTAAAAAAGTCGACTGAAAACATTTGCAAACAGGACACAAAAATGGACAGTGGTTCTTTTATAAAATTTCAAACTGACTGTACACACACTAGTTGTAATCACACATAAAAAGCAAACTGATCCACTTCCAGCAACAAAATGATCCAGAGCTGTAGCAATCGCAAGCCCTGGAGTCTTAACAGCACTTGTATGAAAGTTCACATCTTTTGCTCTGACATGTTGGTGGTTGATTAAATTGGCTCTATGACCTGAGTACGTGTGATTTTTATTCATGTTGCTCTTCTTCTGCACCTCAGCTATGATGTTCTTATGTGTGACATCATATAAAATTAATCTTGGATTGATTATAATACACCATGTTGGTCACTAAGGGTTGTTTAGAATAAGGTATAGAGTATTGTTCATGAAAAAGGAATAACCATCAACACTTTTTTTTCTTCTTTGTTCTGCATTTTTATTATTCTCCAACTCCAAGGAATATTTAATGAATTTCCACAACTTTGCTTGATTTTTATACATTCAAATCATTCAAATGCTTTGTGTTTGTTTGTCTTACAGTTTATTTGAAAGATTTTTCTCTTTGAATGTTCTAAATAAAAGCTTTGAAAACTTTATCACAGAGTGAGTAATGATCTGTCATTAAACATACCAACCAAAAAACCCATTTATTTGCATTATTCACTTACGTGAAATCAGTCACAAAATCCCATTACAGCGACTCAAGTACTTGTAAGTGACAGCAGCACAAGAACAAAAAACAAACAGCAAGTAGTTTAGAATGTGACTCTATTTCTGATGAGCGTAGTGGGGATTTGGGACATACAGGCAAGCCTGAAGGACATTCTTTACTGCCACCTAGAGAGCAACATGTAGAACATGTAGAAATGCCCATGTACTATCATTATTACTATTATTACTATGATTACTATTATTAGTATTATTATTACTAGTAGTAGTAGTAGTAGTAGTAGTAGTTGTATTGTCTATTACTCCTCATAGGGTCTGTTGTTCCTCTGGTTCTTGGAGATCCTACCAGTCCTCTAGGAGATCCAGGATCTTGTGAAGGATGTATCCACTCCCAATTAGCTTTAATTTGACGAGGGCTGCTGCCTTGTGTGTTCCAGGCAGGCATCCTAGGTGTTTATTCCTATTCTTATTCTTATTCTTATTCTTATTCTTATTCTTATTCTTATTCTTATTCCTATTCCTATTTGTTATTATTATTCTTATTATTATTCCTATTCTTATTCTTATTCTTATTCTTATTCTTATTCTTATTACTACTACTACTTCTACTAATAATAATATGTACTTTTCTTTTTACGCAGTTAAGCAACTTATTGGTAAAAAGATACTGATACAGCTCTAAGGGAGTAGTTGCTACCACCTGCATGTCCTCTATCATTAAACTAGAAACACCCCTGGAGGCAAGTTTGATTAAATTGCCCCCCAGCTCCTGAACAATATATTCTTTGGATCACTGGTTGAAGCCATGTGAGAGGGTTTAGAGGAGGATAGGGTTTTAACAGTGAATGTCTGTAGTCTTAATGTACAATAGAATGCTTTTCTATTAGTGTGGTTACTGTACTCTGACCAAAGATAGCGGTTAGCGCCTGCGGTTGTCTAATGGGTTATTTTGGAGTTTGGGACTCAGGAGGAAGCCGGAGAAGGTCGAGTCGCTGGTGATGTCGGCATACACGCCTCCAATAAATTCCTCTTCACCTCCGCTGTAAACCTGCAGCCAAACCTCGTCTCCAGATGCAAGGTTCAGAATTGTCCCACCCGACGCTTGGTCCAAATCCCCGTTGTGAAACTGGTCGAGTGTGAAGGCTACCGTTCGACCATTCCTATAGAGGGCAACCTGTGTCTGTTTCCCATGAACCGTTAGGTGATAAGTGAAGAAGTAGATACCTGGGATGACACAACGGAACTTTCCAGAAATCTCGTCGTAGTCGTGCTGCTCATTGTAGAAGGCCTTGTTGAAGCGGATGGGAGTATCAGGGATGCTGATCTCCTCTGTCAGACCCACGCTAAATGCTGAGTGGTATGTAAAGTAGCTCTCTCCTTTCTCCCCTTTAAGGCCTGGGTTACCAGGGAAACCAGGATGTCCTGTTGGACCTTCAACCCCTAACTCACCTGGTATCCCTTTCAGCCCTCTTGAACCTGTGCAGAATTTTTTTTTTTTTATTGCAAGGATTCTTAAACACAAATCAAATCAAGACTCTCAGCTCTCTCATATCCTCCACTTCAATGAGCAATTAAAATAAAATTAAATTAAATCATCAGTCATCTTAAAAATGCATCAAGACATTCCTTCGAATTATGATTATTTGTTTCGTGACTTGTTTTATGTAAAGAATGTTTTTACTCATCACCTGGTTCACCGTCATTCCCCTTTTCTCCTTCACGCCCTTCCCTACCGTCCCTGCCTGGGATTCCGTCAAATCCCGGAGTACCTGGAACTCCACTCAGCCATCGGGCACAGGGCTCTCTGCCATCAGGTGTGATGACTTTGTCGCCCGCCTCCTGAGACAAACACAACTGGGCTGCCATGACCACGCACAGCATACTCCATTGCAGCATCATGTCAGGTGTCATGTGACCTCAGAGGTTTGTGTCTATAAATGAAAGAGTGGATCAAACAGGAGCTGACACAGTAGAGGAAAATGAGATTTATTCTACCATTTTACTTTTTGGTTAAGGACAAAGAGATCTCTAGCCTCAAAAAACCACCAGATCCTCCACCATAGGAAAACACTGAAGAAGCTATTCTGCTAATTATTATATTGAAATGTAGGATTTTATTTGTCAGTTTGGTTAAATATGAGTAGTTTAACCTCTTTTACGTTACATGAATTGTACTTATATTAATTGTATGTGCAGGGGGTAAATCTGTTGAATCAGTGGACCCTAGCTGAGTGATCAAATGTAATTTAATTGAATTTTTGGATTGTTACATTTTTAATTCTGAATATTGTTGTTTTTCTTGTTTAAAGGAACCCTGACCTTGCCAGAAATATAGTTAATTATTCATGCCGCAGTACACATACATACACATACACAAATAGCTTACAGATTAGAACCTTAGTGTCTGTTTAAATTCTGTAAAAACATTTCTTACCTGATCCCTTTTGTTTTTCTCCTGCTGCTGTAATACAGAGATAGAGAAACTAACAGGGAGATCAGTTCCAGATGTCCTTGTGGGAGCGTGTGTATTTGTGAGTGTCATCCCTAAATATATCCCAGAGTGGATATGTGCAGCTGCCATTGGCTTTGAAAAGTCTTTCACTAGCTCTGCCCTGCCCAGGAATAGATTATTCTCAAGATTTAATTATGAAGCTTCTTTAATAACCAGATCTAACAGGGCCTTCTATGTTCTCTATAAAGTCATTCAAACAAAAACAGTTTGACGGTTTGAACCTGAGTTTGTTATTTGCATTGTAGTGAACTGATAACGTTGGGCTGACTGATATGATTCTGTTCCTGAGAAATGAAAGGGAAAGATAACTTTACTGCCTATAAGTTATTTATACTCGGACAATGCCAATTTCTTCATTGCCAGTCAATTTCCAGCACTTTATGCTGGCTCTGTCTGTTTTACCTGTGTCTGCAGTCACTACATCACCTCACAGGGACTTGTGCTGGAGTAGGTTAAACAAGGCTGCGGAAACTGAGGACAGCCTAATCACAGGATTCAAGCAGGCACTTGAGAATACAGACAGTTAAAAAGCGGACATGTCGCCTGATTTTCTCCACATTTTCTTGACTGGATTCCGGATTAGAGGAGGTCGAATTAGAAGCATTTTCCTGCTCCTCAGCATGGGTCTGACTTTTTATGGCACGGCGACAGTATGGTTGAGAGAAAGGGCACGCATCTGTAACGAATCCAGGACATATTACACTGAAACCTACTATGTACCTGAGGAAGTCTTGGATTCCATTAAGTTTTACAGAGCAGAGAACAGGTTTGGTGTGAACTTGGACGTCGGCAGGCAAAAAGTGTGTAAGAGCTATGCTGAGCTGATGTGTGAGCTGAACGCTCGTGTCCCACTCGGTACTGTGAGGGCTGGAGACGGGCCTTTCTCAGGGGGGCAGTGGGATCACTGGCTGCCCAAATGGAGCCTTCAGGACACAGTGGGTCATCTGAGAACCTGTGCCGTGGTTATGTCGTCAGGTGCTCTGAGGAATTCCTCACTGGCCGCTGAAATCGGTAAGAGTGGAATTTCCCCAAATCTCACTTACCATGGGTCCGCAGTGTGGCTGTGTGCATCTCTGCGTGTATCTCTGATTATGTAATGAATTATTTGTCTACTGAAGTGTGTCACGATTGTCACAATGGGTGTCACCCCTCATGAGCCCACAGATAAGAGAGAGCCGTGGAGGCCAGTGGCAAAACCTCAGCTTATGAGAAATACTTTTTCTTCCTGATACATGTTATGATCTTTATTTCCTCTGGCCTGCAATTGTTTGTATTTTACTACTTTTTAGACCAATTAACATTTGAAAAGATGAAATATTATACATGCACTGAATATATATCAACTGTGTATTGAATCAGCCATAACGTCACCAACTGAGCCATTGTAAAATTCTGTTTTGTGAAAATTTGTGTATTTGTTAAATCTTTGAACATTGTGAAATGTTCCCAGTGTCTAACAGTCCTGACCATCTTTTTGACTCAACTGTCCTCTAAAAGATTCCCATGAAGCTGTCCTTCGATTTAACATGGCACCAACAGAAGGTTACAGTGCCGATGTGGGGACAAAGACCACTCTGCGCATCATCAACTCTAAGGTAAGTGGAAGAAAATAACAAGATGACAAACCTTTTTGAAAAACAACAACAACAACAAAAAACATAAACAAAACAAAAACCTGAATTACATATGAGCAAAACGTCATCTCATCATTCAGTCATTTTCCCATATCTGACAAGGTTGTGACATCAGATGAAGCAGAGTTTCTGAAAGACCCTCTTTATAACACTGGTGTGCTCATTATGTGGGACCCAGCTCCTTACTCTGCAGATCTGTACTCAGTGAGTACACACACAAACACACACACACACACACACACACACACACACACACACACACACACACACACACAAACACACACACACACACACACTCTGCCTAAATACTGTTATTGCTGTGAAATTACATGATGTTAATACAACACGCATGTCTTCCTCTCCTCCCCTCTGCAGTGGTACAAGAAGCCTGACTATGACTTCCACCAGCGATACTGGGATTACCGGAGACTCCACCCAAACCAGCCCTTCTACATTTTAAGCCCCTCCATGCAGTGGAAACTCTGGGATGTGATACAGCGAGACTCACCAGTGGACATCCAACCAAACCCACCTTCCTCTGGCATGCTCGGTAAGCACGAGCACACCCATGTTATGCCGATGATAGTTTTCCCTAAATGCACTGATCACTTGAGTTCTTCCTTATGAAATAGGCAGGTCTCAGATCAGTACATATCGGTAAACAATACGAATCCATGTTCCCATGGCGATGCTCCTCGTTCCTCTGTCATCCTGAAAAGTATGTTTAGTAATATACCCCTACTGCTGTATTTGTCTTTCTTAAAGGCATTATTGTGATGATGAACCTGTGTGAGCGGGTGGACGTATATGAGTTTCTGCCGTCCTATCGGAGAACAGATCTATGCCACTATTATGAGGAGGGACATAACTGGCAGTGCACTGTGGGACACTACCATCCTCTGACATTTGAGAAGAACATTGTTCATCGGTTAAACCAGGGTGAGGATCAGGATATCCAGAAACTTGGAAAAGTGACCTTGTATGGATTTTCTACACCATGTTTATATTAGGATGCAACAAACAGTTTCTTTTTCCTTGAGGCCAGAGTCTATTATGTTTTTTATTTATTTACTTTACTGTCCTGTGATATTTCCTGTGAATTCATATGGCAGTAGGTGATACCCAGAATCGATGTCGGTGGTGAGTGGCCCATTCATCATCTATATTACTCTGCGGTTCAAAAAAAAAAGAAAATAAAACCACAAGACTTATATATTATGAAAGCATAAGTATTATATTTCAGTTCAAATACACTCTCTTGAACTGCAGATCAATTTCACAAAAGTAAATGCTAGTAAATCATAGGAAGTCATAACAGTCTTATGGTTCCCCCTAGTGGCGGCAATGAAAACATTGTTCTTTATGCCACATAATTTACTGCTGCTCTTGGTAAACTATGATTAAAAGCATATAAAATAAAATATTGCAGTAACACTTTTGGTCCAACTCAAGTCAGAATGTTAAACTGAAAAACGATAATGATTATCATGGGATCCAACGATGAAAGATTCAATGTAAAATAAGTAAATAAATCAAACCTGGCAAGGAAGAACACTGGAACAGTTTCTGTGTAGGCCTAGTTCTTCTCTTTGACTGCAATGTCAGTGTGCAGAATGGGTGGTGGGATAATTATATTTTATAAGACATATGAAACACTCCTAAAACACTCTTAATCCCTTTAAAAAAGGGCCAAGATCATCGGTATTTCTGACTATTTGTCCCTTGGTTGCCTTGACCTGACAAGATACTTATTCAGAACATGAGGTGCCAGTGCATCAAAAGACAAAAAGAAAATTCCCATCTCCGCTCCTTCCAATAGGTCAGCAAGGTAAGTCCTGCTACACCCTATTCACATTCATTTAAATACTGGTACTGATTATAAAATGGCATGAAATGTTGGATTAAAGACATATCTATATCTATATTTATATCTATACACACACAGTATATACAGTATATACAGTGTATGTATATATGTATATATATGTGTGTGTGTGTGTGTGTGTGTGTGTGTGTGTGTGTGTATATATATATCTATCTATATATCTATCTATCTATCTATCTATCTATCTATATATATCTATATCTATATCTATATCTATATATCTATATATATATATATATATGTGTGTGTGTGTGTGTGTGTGTGTGTGTGTGTGTGTGTGTGTATAAATGCGAACACTATGAATAAGTACCCTCTGGCTTTGAATATAACAATGGTTCTATTTTGTGAGATAAACTATATGAGTTAGCTTTATAAGGCTCTTTATATAGTGTTGTTGAGGTGTTTGTGGAATTACAGAACACCTCTCTCAATACTTATCCATCAAGGTAATCTTTCTTTTCAAGGTGCAGTGTCACTTCTATTGCCACCCAGTGTTTCTTTGGAAAAAGGGCTGTTGGATTTGGCTTTGATTGATGCTCTTACAGGCATTTTAATGTATCGTTCTGACAATATCCAAAGTGCATGAATAAAGATGGAGCCATATCTCATCCACTGAGCAAATTACATGTTTCCTCTCTGTATTCTGAATAATTAATTTTAGACCAAAAAGAAAAAAACAAAACAAAAACAGGATTTTATCATTTTAAGAAGTAGTCATGTTTTCAAGCTTTGTGTAGATACTTTTGGACAGAAATCAATTTCATGTTAAGCACTGAGATGGAAAGATTGTTCTGAGTTCATTTGCAAAGGCCACTGACACATAATCTGCCCATTTGAGAGATACAGTCAGATATGCATAGAGTGCAGAAGCAAAAACACTGCGGCTTCGCTCTGACCCGTCTGACTGATGGACTAAAATAAAACTCCACATTTCAAATGATGAGAAGAGAAATTGTGCATTGACTGATGGGGAACAAAGACCTAAGGAACCAAGAACCTCCCCTCCTCTCTCTCTCTCTCTCTCTCTCTCTCTCTCTCCCTCCCTCTCTGTCTGTCTGTCTGTCTGTCTGTCTGTCTGTCTGTCTGTCTGTCTGTCTGTGCCTCAAGACATTCCCCTGAGCAGAAGAGGAAAATATTCTTTTTGCAGCACTCTGAAATTCACATGATGTCCCCAGGAACTTTGAATGCCATTGTCACAATAAACAGTGCACAAACTGCATTAAAAAAGCACACTCACACAGTTTTTGTATTATAATCAAAACAAAACCAAATCTTTATTCCAGCGATCGACGCAATCATAGAGAACTGAAATCAGTAGCAATATTTTGGCCAGGCTTTTGCCATATTTCATTTATTCTGAGAGTATGATTTGATATAAATGGCAGAATATTAGATAATTCTCGTCCAACAGTGGAAAAAAAAAAAAAAACTCAGAAAATTGTTGAGAACCTTGAAGGTGGAGGACTGCTGGAGTCTTCATCTGGTCAGGCGGTAATTGATGAACAAATGAGGCTTATCTTACAATTGCAGAGGCTTACGTTTAGCCCAGTTAATGATGCCTCCTCTTTGCCATTTTAGTTACACTCAGAGAGGGGTACCTCCTCTGGCAAAGGATTAAATGTGCAAAAAGAGGACAATGTAAACTCATTTCATACTCGGTTAATTATTTTTTTGGTATCATAACAATTTTCTGTGAACCTGGTTTCTAATGCGATCTAATATGAATAATCACATTACCCTGCCAATTTTTCTCCGGATTTTTCCGTACCTTTCAACAAAAAAAAATTTAAAACTTGGAGTTGGAGTTGAGAGAAAAAAAGTTTTTAAATAGGAAGGAAAGTTCCTAGGGCTGTTCAAATGATGTCTCTCCTCCATTCAGCTCCAAAAGTAGCTCATAGTTTGTTCAAACAGACAAGGTCCAGTAGATCAACATTGGCTATGACTTCACCATCTTTATTTTTTTACTGGTTAATCAGAGGGAAGAAATGAGGGGAACAAGAAATAAAAGGGATTATAGAAGTTTCAGTGTGTGCCTCTGAAAAAAATATGATCAAAGAGGTCCAATATACTACAGGCTCTTCTCCACTGGTTTAATGATGACCTTAATGAAATTCTCTGTAAATATTCATCTGTGTACCTTTCTCATTGGAAAGGCTTAGCAGACAGCTTTGGGAATGGGGGTTCTCAGTACGATCTCACGATGGCTCCTTACTGAAGTATTCTGCAGAGTTGAAATATGTCGGTTTTGTTTTATGACATGATCAAGAGTAAAAAGAATAAGGAGCAGAAAAATTATAAAAAAAAAAAGGAATATTAAATACGCAATAATTTTTCTATTAATTTGACAATCAGTTGTAATGAATACTGTGTTCGCAGAAGAATTAGCAGCTTTTTAAAAATGTATTATTGATGTAGCTCTTTGCGAAGCTTCTTGTGTAGGGTTATTATAACAGTATGTTTTTTTGATTATTTTACAGTGTTCTTTTTGACTTTTAACATCTATCACATTGAGAGTTGGCTGACATCAATTACATGAATCAGACTGAGTGTGTAAAAATCAGACTGAGTGTGTGACAAGGGTTAAAGATCACAGAGACGATCATGATATCCTGACGGATCACCATCAGTTGAAATGGACTACTGGCTTGGTAGAATAAGACAGTCTTTCTGTCTTCTCCTTCAAAGGCAAGAACCTCAAAAATGACACATTACCCTCTTTGTAAAATCTTTGAATCAGAAGAAAAATCTTTCTTTCTTTCTTTCTCTCTCTCTCTCTCTCTGAGTGCTTACATGCATTTTGTGTACTGCTATATGTCATATTCGAAGCCATCGGCATGCGTTCCCTCTGACCTCTGCTGTATACCGTATACGTCTTAGATAAGACCCAGTGTAAAGCAGAGTCTAAGCAAAGAGCAGGTGCACCCATGATGTGGAACATTCTTAATCCTGCCTTAATCCTGTTCTTATGCTGAATGTAAGGGTAGACATGCTTTATTTACAGTGTCAATACAGATATGCAGTAAAGGCATGAAATTGGAGGGGTCACGGCCAGGTAGCCTCTGCCCTTATATGTATAGTCAGTCAACATTACCACACCTGCGTCTGAATAACTCTCAGATAGCTAAACTGTCACCTAACTCTCGCCTCATCCCCGCTATGAAATTACAGCGAGTCTGCAGTCAAAGTTACACAAGGGCACCGTTTTTTTTTTTTTTTCTTTTGAATGTGCTTTAGAGTTTTGGACTTGTAACTTTTCAAAGGCGATTAAAAGGGAACAGGGTAGCGCTGTCCCTGGATCTGAACTCACGCTGAATGTGCGTATGCCTGTGTTATTGAGAATTTGCATGTAACGGCCGCAGACCTCAGAAGTAGCACGACAGCTGCAGGCAGCCCGCAGCCGTCGTCCGATGCCACACAGACAGGTCAGCCTTCTTTTGATGGATGGCTCTTATTTCCCTGTCAGCCTTGAACTATTTTGGTGTTTATCTTGTTAGCCTCCCTTGTGTACCATCATTTATCTTAAACGGGAAAAAAGGAGGGTAAATCTTATCGCATGTATCATTCGATTAAATATTAATTTGCAATTAACTTCCAAGGAGTTTTTTTCCATAGTTATAAATACACCTGTTAAAAGCAACAGCCAATTTGTCATAATGACTCGTCTGTAAATGTAATGAGTGACGCTAACCTGAGATTGAATATAACAGATATTTATGGGCACACGTGGACCTTCTGTCTCTGCCTCCTGAAAGCAAAACCTTCAAGAGGATTTCAGATGGCGACTATTAGTGTGAGCATTATCAAGAACCGTTAACAAAATTGTCGTCACAATAATTAGGAGTCCAAGTTCGAGAAAACTTTTCATGTTCCTTTTTCAGTTACCCTGTGAACTAAATCAATTGCGTCTCCTGAAAGGAAAACGACAGCATTTGAGCAGACCCAGATAGCGTCATTATCCAAACCGGCCCAGTTCGCAGTGAAGAGGAATTTGAAAAGGCATTTACACAGCAGCATGAATACAGGACCAACTATAGCACTGTTGTCCTTTTTCACCTCAACCGTGGTCCCTAAATGAAGAGTTTCTTGCAGTCACAGCACCTAAATGCCCTACAATAAAGTGCAACGATGGGGAAAACATGCTCTTCAGCAGTCATTTTAAACGGCCTTGTAACTTTAATTTCCAGCTCTTTTTAGCTTTGTATGTGCTGTGTGTATGTTCAAATTGAGCTTTAGAACCCCTGTACCTGATCATGTGATGAGTTAGCATTTTTTTTATACCGTAGTTCCAAAGAGAACAGAAATAAAGTATTTAAAAGCATTTCCCTTTTGCGAGAGAAGTTTTCTGCTTTTGATGCACATTTTTTCAAGCACACTTTAAAAGGCCAGAAGTAAATTAATCGATTAACTGAGGGTAATGGTGATCACACAATATCCATTTCTATCAGTCATACAGGATTACACACCTCATTTCTGCTCCACTGAAGTGCTGGAAGTACCGGGTATGTTAAAATTTTAGATGCATTTTTTTTCTGTTCTTGAATATGTTCTCTAGGAAAGAGAAGTGAATCAACCTTGTTGGGACACATTATTTTTCTGATGAATGGCCTCCCTTGAATCAGGCGTTATCTATAAACCAAACACTTATTGACAGTGGGTCAGTGAGAGGACACAAGTGGACAAAGTAAGCGCCAAAGTACACTCCCCCCCCCCCCCACCTCCCCCCGCTCAGACACACACCCGCACCTGCACACACGGATGAGTAGCACACAAATACAGACAACATGAAGCGTGCTGTCTGTAGGAGAAACATTTCAAATTGAACACTGAGAGAAAGCAACTCTTCTCTTTCATCCCACAAAATGTTCTAATCTGTCATATTAGCACTGACCTACTGAGCAGCTGTGGTCTACAGTCTGTGTGTGCGTGTGTGCACGCGCGTTTGTGTGTGACAGAGAGGGAGAGAGAGAGAGAGGGGGAGACCTCGGATGGTTGCTCCAATCTCAACAGATGGTTAGAAGTGCTGCATCTCCTCTGAGAGCAGTAAACAGGAACACCAAGTGTTCAGTGTGCCAGCGGACATTTTTCACCTTTTGACCTCACCTTTGTTTATTTGCATCTCTCCCTGATTTTGTCCTTTTAATGGTCTGAAGAAGAACACTGCATTTGTTCACATACAGAGGGATAGGTATCATGAAAGCAGCGTTTATTTTTTTTTCTCCCTCCATTTCTACCTCTTTCCTAGAGGAAAAATCTGCTGACTGTCTCTGAGGCCCTGCTTCTCATTCCAGTGCGATGCTTAAGGAAGAGTTGAAGTGATGCCAGGCAATACTGCCTTACTTAAGGGGTACCTGCTCCCCCAGGCACCATAGTTCTCTCCGACATCCTCTCAGGAGGAGAGAGCAAGTTTAATTATCTCTTTTATTTGAACGACTAAAGTCCAGGGGACTATGATTCGGCTGTACTGTTTTCTTGCTGATGTTCAGTCTATCACCTTCAATGCAAAATCATCAATTCCAGACAATATCAATCTTTGCTCAGATAAAAAGTAAACTTTTAATATAGCTCAGAGCTGTAAAACTTTTCTTTGTCCCAGATCACAGATAGAGGAGTGTCCAGGTGCAAATTGAACCAACTTTTAAATCCCATAGCAGCTTTCAGCCCAGAGCAAAGAGTCTGAGAGGAGATACTATGACAAAGAGTGAAGGAGAACTACTTGTGCGTGTAGAGTCTCTCATGGGAAAAGAAGAACCAGGGAGGGGCTGGGCTACAGGACATGAGCCATCTTTTAAACAGTCTAATGCTCAATTCAACTGCAAGATTTTTTTTTTTTAAATTTAAGATCAATAGAACTATGTCCTCATGTTAAACTCTTACGCTCGCAAGGCATCATAAACAAATAAATCAAACCCAAACCATTTCAATGGCATTTATCTCCATATGGACTCAGTCCAGTCGTGAAGGTGTTTAACGGCGGCTCAGAGCAGCGAGCGCTCCAGTGTGGAGTCCGCGGACGGAGAATCGCACCTCAGATTCTCCTATTATTTATCAAAGGCTTTGCTGGTGATTATGTGGGTTGATGGCTCAGCTCTGGGGGGGGGGTTATGGCAGGCCACCACGGCACACCCACCTCGGGCCGATATCAGAGAACCTCGCAGTGATTTTAAAAAATGTATGAGACGGGAGAGAAGAAGAGAGGAAAGCATTCAGAATGGATGACCGCTTACCCTTCATCTTCATCTTCATCAGCATCCTCAGGGCCCCAAAGAGTGAGGTCAAAGCTTGAACGTGATGGATAGGTGCGGGGTGATGACGAAAAACGAGTCTGTCAAGTCTGTTTTTGCTGAGCCTGTGAAGTGTCCATGTCCTCCAAAAGGCGGTTTCACACACGTTTCGGAATTTGGGAAAAGGGGGATGGTAGGCGGAGGTGTGGGTGGAGGTACTTGTTTTCAGCTCACTTACACAACAAAGAAGCGAGCTCACAGACGCCCGCGGTCACCTGTGTAAACAAAAAACAAAAACAACGATACGGCAAATGAAACTCCGTGAGGATAAATAAATTAAATTTAGTCATTTTAGTCAGTTTTCAGAAACATGAAATTTGTTCATGCTGGAGACCAAAAGTTGTGATTTCTTTAAAAAAAAAAAGGCGGGAGGAGGGGGGTGGGGGGGTTGGATTTACAGCTAAATTAATTTCAACTCATCAAATGCTCAACATCAAAAGCTTTAGTTTGTGATAAAGCTGTAGAGAGAAAACAACAGCAGGAATAATCGTTTTCCTTTTTCTTTTAAAAAAAAACATGAACGTATGAACCCAGGCCTGGAATTTTAAGACGCCACAGAGAAGCGATAATAATATAATCCCTTATTTAGTTCATAAACAGAGTAGCTAGCTTGACAGACACAGCTGCTGCGGACAGAGCTCTCTCCCCTTAGGCAACGTCTGTCATGTCAAATGAAGGAATGTGGTAGACTCACTGCTGGGGCCGTATGTCAGAAACAAAACTTAGTGTCAAACCTAAAATAACCACCGACATTTAATTAAAGTTAGAAATACATGATTTTAGAAAATGATTCCACCTGTGGAGGAGATTCATGTGAGAACATAGGTAATATAAGTTGGTCAGAGGGTTTCGTTCAACGGTTGCTCAATAAGCTTTATGTGAAACTTAGAGGAATAAATAAATATGTTTAATTATGCGTGATAAAAGTACGGGGGAGATGGTAAATGTCTCATGCACCTACATTCCTACAGCTGTGTACGAATTGTTTGATTTGTTTAATATAGCGTGTATATGTGCTGTGCTGTTGTAAACAGAGTCAGATACGTGTTACAAATGCCAGCTCAAACTAACCAAAACCTTAACATTACAGGCAGAGTTAGAGAACCGCCAGGTCAGATATGAGGTGAGATGGAGTCTCTGATGAACTAACTAGTAAAGACTGGTGCTTCTCCGTATCAGAGAGGGAGACTGTATTGTGAGCGTGAGTGACTGGGCTAAACCATCATTTTCGTTGTCAAAGTCATGGCAGCCTGGCAGACGGGTACGTGACTTTGGCAAAGGGGGAAAATAAGATGAAAGGCCATAAAAAAGACAGAGGACTACAGGCTAAATGCAATGAATCATTTCAGGACAGGTAATTCGTTCTAACCCCCATGTGCTGCACTAATGAACATGGATAGTCCCAGCATCCCAGTGGAGCTCTGGGCTTCTTATGAGCAGCACACACCCCCCGCCCATCCGGAATTTTTTCTCCCCAAGTTCAGGGCAAATGGAATTTGGGGTTTATAGAAAGTGTTAAGCTCCATATACACCCTTAATGGAGCAGAAAAGACATGATCAATAGGACTATTCTGTAATCTGTGACATGGTTTGTATGTGCATGGGGGGCACGCTTGTACGTATGGAGGGAATAACGCTGGAATATCTCGACATGAATTCTCTACAGATTGTTCAGTGAGGAAAATGAGTCAGACACAGTCACAGACATAATGGACTCTGTGTAATGATAGGGATTGGGTCTGGTTCTGATTGATTTTGTTCATCTTTTGTTCTGCTCGGTATGATTCACTGTTATAACACATGTCTGATTTCTAAAGGAAAAGTTCTGTTTTAGCACACAGCCTCCTCTTGATCTTTAGGCACAGGGGAAATGATTCAGTCTGGAGAAGGAGAGAACAACCCTAAGAAGGACTCGCTAGGGTCCATAAAATCATATCAGTACAGTGTATGGTAAATATGTGGTGAAGAGAGAGAGCTAGGGAGAATGAGAGAGAAGCAAAGAGAGCGAGTGACTGTATGTATGCACTTGTGTGAATGGTGAATGCACTGGTAAGCAACTGGTTAAATTTGTTTAATTTTACAAGTCTCAGTTTGAGTTGGGGGGTGAGAGAGCTTCAGTTGCAAAAGATAAAGGTCAGTGGCAGTATCCAATGACCAGATATTCAGACACTCTAGCTTGATATTGTGTTTACTAATTGGTTTGTAAAAAAAAAAGAAATAAAAAGAAGTCTGGCCATTTAGAAGAAAATATTTTTTACAGGTATGAAAACATATCAGTAATTCTCCCCAAATTTACCCAAAATCAACAGTTTAATGGAAATTCCCATAGAAAATCACCCATGTCATAGAGTGAATCACACAGTGGGAAGCACAGAAAATTGGTGCCAAGCCAGGAGAAGGAACCAAGAAGAACATTAAATAGAAAATGGTACATATAAAATCTTACATTGAAAAGCCACTACCTCCAGCCAGTTTTATGACAGCAACAACGCAATTATATCATTTTAAACTGTTTATGCAAAATTGTAGCGAATACATTAGGATTCTGACTACATCCTGTAATAAGTGTCTCTCTGTCTCAGATGACTGGTATAAAATGAAGCCTTACACAGCACTCTTGAGATAACAGGTGAAAATGGCTCTACCTGATGACTGGCCTCAGACTGACAAGCCACTGCTCAGTAAGCATTTATCATTCAAACCAAATTTGCAGTCATGAAATATTTATATAGCATTTACTCTAAATTGCATAGTACCCAAAACTGCAGAGTAGTCAAAGAGTACATCTTCCGAGGTGCTCTATGAAAAGGTAGGACGGATATGGAAACAAATAAGAGAGTGGACAATACAGTACATTTTCAGATAAAATCTGAAGAAAGAAAGCTAAATGTGGAAACCTGTCAATTAATGAGAGCTGAAATAATGAGGTGTTGGACTTGGACAGTACAGGACTCTGTGCAGTCCCAATCTTTACCTGCCCTGGGGGCTATCTGAGGGGAGCCGCAATCCTTGCGCTTGCCGTAGTCCAATCCCCTCGGGGCAAGTCAGGCAGGACCGTGAGCTGTCTCAGGATTCGGGGTTGGTAGTACGTAGAGGCTGGTTACCCAAAAGCAAACACTGCACCGCAATAGCAAATCTATGTCTGCACCACAATACACCTTGCTCTCTTCTGCTTACAGACGCTTTTTGCAGATAGAATCCCAAAGCACAAAGCCTCTAGCCTGTGCTGTGATCTAAGAGGATCTCCCAGAAGAACAGGTGAAGAGGCAAACACTCCACTGGATGAAGCTTACACACATGGCATCCACTTAACCCACTCCTCACTCCGCTATCTCCCAGATCTCCTGCGTGAATGCCGAAAGCAATGTTCACCCAATTTTCATCTTTTCTCCACTCTGTTTTCATCTTAAAGGGGAAATTAACCCTTGAGGACATGAGTTTTGAGATTCTAACAGCAATATAATTCGACAGTAGCACAATACCAAAAGATGAATTAGGTGTCATTGTAACTGTATTCTTTTAAAGTAAAAAGTTAAGAAGTTTAGTTTATACCTGCACATTATATCTGTACATAAGAGTCAGCTTTTAATATACTTTGTATCTCATTAACTGAAGTATTTCCTCTCCTTTGACAGCTACCCTAACATTTGTTTGCTATAAAATGGTATTCAGCACTTTGGGGAGCACCTGTGATCTCCAGGTTTTCTGCCGTTTTTTGGTCTTCCTGGAGAATTTGCAACACTTGTACTCTGCTGACCCTTACCCTCAAGACATGGGTGCAAACAGCAGGTTGATTTTTTTCTGCTAAGCACAAACAAACCCCAACCAACCAACCGAACAAACAAAAATATTGGTGAACAGTTGCATGTCATTGATGTGCTCTTTCTTTACAGCACTGAATTCTGAATACACTAACAGTGGGTTGAATGAAAGTTTACGGTTCCTACACCCCCTACGTACATACAAATACCACTCTATTTTTAAATGCATAAAGCAATCTGTTTCCATGATAATCTACCAGCTCCACATTGCATTGTACTCCCAGGCTGCAATTACTGGACACAGCTGATGCATTTACACCAGTAAGAACTGCTGGAGAGACAGTTGAAAGTGCCTGACATTGAGTGATAACACTAAATTAAGATCTTACCTTTAGAAACTATCTCTGCATAAGACAATTACAAAGTGACTGAGCATAATGTCTGTTAAATAGGATTCAAAAACATAAACACAACTGCAGAAAGCGTCGGGAGAGTTCAGCTCCCACTACAAGAGAACATAATTATGTAAAGGGGGAAATTTCTCATATATATTACATAACATAAACCATATTCAGATGAGCTCACTGTCAGGTGAATGAAATGGAATAAGAGTTCATACACAAGATGCTACAATTATGACACATCCGCAGGACAAATACACCTGCTTTGGATTCAGTGAAACCTTGACCGAACAGTACTAAACAGTTTTAGACAGTTATATACATAACTGTAGACGGAACATTAGAGAGATACAGTAAACCAAAAACTAATAAATAAACAGAACAATTACTCTGTCAAAGACCCATAATGGGGGACAGGAATGGATGAGCGCCAAACAAAGGCCATGACCTCATACCATGAGAAATTCAGAAGAGCAGGTATTTTATAGCACTTGAACGTAAATCGATGTCAAGTGACAGGTGTTTCGCGCAGTGAGAAAGGGTAACGGTTGAATAGAGTCTTCTTAACAATGCCTAAGGCTAGTCGTCCATTTAATCCCAGGGTGTAGCGACGCCTTTGTACATCAGCTGCCACAACTTTATGCTTTCGTTAACATTTTTACACTTTCTAAAATGACACCAAACCTTGAGTAAATGAGTTCCCAAATGTGGTTCAGAAATAATTACCAAAAACCCTATTATATGCTCTATGTCACTCCAAAGATTACAAGTTTCTCCGTCTGTTAGTTTCAGACCTATAACTTCTGCCAACGTTTGGTTTTATATAAACCTAAAATTCCCAAGCATCCTCAAGATAAACATCTCTGACAGAGTCCATTAGCCCCACACTGAAAGAGTATATGTGGGAAATGGTCGTATTATAAAAGCAATCAATATCTACTTTTATCAGTTTCTTCTCACATCATTATCTTACGTTCACTTTTCCCAGTCACTCTGTCTGTTCCTTCTTCTCTGCCCATCACTGACCCCACCCTCTGCCTGTGGACCCCAGATGCTTGAGCCAGGGAACGCAGCTGTCATTTTCTCCTGGCCTAGAAACTGTTTAATGATAAAACCTAAGGGCCACTTTCCCCAGTCAAAGCATCTCTCTGTCTCTCGCTGTCTCTCAACTTCTGGACACGCTGAAGGTCATCTGATTGGGAGGAGGATTTGGGGAGGGAGAGGGTAGTCGTTACCACCTCTCCCATCCCATCCCACACACACACACACACACACACACGCACACACACACACACGCACACACACACACGCACACACACTTACTTCTGTCTTGTTATCAAGACTTCTCTGTTTCACCCCATTCCCTCCATCTTTTTTTCCCCTGACAGTTTCACCCTGTTTCACTCTCTGTCACTCCAGATTTTGGAGGAGGTTCTCCTCTATCCCCATCGATTGAGCGTCAGCATTAATAGCTCAAAAACAGACAGAGAGAGAGAGAGTGCATGGATCTTTAGCTCCCTGCCCCTGCTGTGGAGAAACTGCAGAGGCAAAGTGTGGGTCCCACTGGGTTACTGGTAGCACAGGCAGAGGGCGGCAGTGGCAGACAGGGCTGAGAGCCCAGGCTCTGCTGTAATCTCTGAGCTGTACACTTCTAAACTGAGGCCATTATTACATCGGTGTCATTGCTCTAGTAGAATAGTGGAGGAGTCCAGGAGCTCACACAGTGCTGAGAACAGCAAAAGACCAGCAGAGACACATACATGCATGCACATGCATCTCTCTCTCTCTCTCGCTCTCTCTCTCTCTCGCTCTCACACACACACACACTCACAAACACACACACAGCCAGTGTGTCTCTGGGGCACTCACAGTTCTGCAGTGGGATGAAAGAAGCTCAAGATATAAACCACAGATGGAGCTGCACAGTGGATATGCTTGATCCTGTAGAGACTGTTTCTGTTGACAGACACGGAGTGATTTATCAAACCCTAGAGGTGCAGACGCATAAAAGTCACAGGTTCCAAAACATAAAACATTATTGCATTTTCAAAATGAAGTTTTTTAGGTGTAGACTATTTTACTTATGGTTGTGGGAAAAGCATTTTCAAAGTTTAGCAGTGGTACTGCTATCACGAGGTTATGATCTCATTCTAGCAAGATTACCAAAGGAAACCACAGTGGGGAAAGTGAGGAATAACATATGGGTGACCAGAGAAAACAAAATCTTAGGTCAATATTTTGTGCTCATGTCTTCAGTTGTGAATACAAAAGTAAAGCATGAAAAACGGACCAATTCGGTAGTAGTAATTAGCTGAGACAGAAATCTTCATCTTGCGTGCAGATATTAATTTCCTTATTTATCAGACCGTTCATTATCCAGATATGAATGGTCCCTAATATAAAGGGACCTAGCAGAGGAAATATCATCTCTATTTAACACCAGAAACATTTAAAAAACAGTGAGAACATTCTCCTTGGGACTGAAGGAAAAAGCAAGACGGGCGCTCAGTAAACAGAAGAAAAGAGCCGTTCACACTGATTTACCGCCTGTGGCAATCAGGCCGCGAGGCTGGATAAAGGGCAAATTTGCAGAGAGGTGGAGGCGACATGTTTCAAAACGCTGAGTACAGAGAGAGTCACTGAGTGATGTGTTTGTTTAGCTTGTCAATCTTTCACAGCTTCGACTGGCCACTCCATGATATTTAAGTTGACAGACTCCCCTTTTTATAATGGATGGTGTCCCTTTGAGCGGTCTTCTTGTGGTAAAAAAATCTTGAAGTAAATATAAAGTCTCTGATAAAATAGTGATCGAGGAGGTTAAAACGTAAAGATGACCGGTAGTCTGTGAGAGAGGTAAATTTTCACAGATTACTACGATTATTCACAACCCCACGTGTAAACCTTGCAGTCGCTTGCAGCCCTGTAAAACTCCCGGGATTGCATTTAGAGTGATATGAAAACAGCGCAGGTCTCCCCATGGACTACATAAGCATTTTCACCAGCGAGAGCGAAAGCAGACCGAACGACCCTGGGAACAAATAATCAAATAACGAAACGACGCATCGTTGAACAAGAACAAGGCAAGAACAAAAAAAGAACTCTGAAGGACGAGTCAAATACTTTTGTACCAAGTGCACGCGGCTTTTGAACATGTCAGAGTGAGAAATGAAAGTATTCTGAGAGCTCTGAAAGTAGATAAATACTTCTTGCATAGAGGCAATAGTTCCGGATCACGTTGAGGGACCAACTTATAAGGGAAAAAAAAAATCTAACCAAATATAGATTCAGATTCAATAAGTGTGAAATATTTGCAAGAAGTTAGAAACGAGTCACCATGACCTTTATATAATGGTAAACCCCACATCCAGGAATAGAGATAGAGGGGGGACATTAATTACTGTCTAAAACCTTTCAGGGTTCAGCACCTCCCCATAAGAACACCTTTAAAGTCCAATTAATAGAACACGTGAAACGATCACTCAGCAACCAGTGGGGACCCTTTACCTGGGTTCATATCGTCCTGCACGTTTAACACAATGAAGCAGTTATAAAAAGCTAGAAAAGCGATAATGGAGATTTGAAAACAACGACTGTTCGCTTTGTGGCTTTAAGGAACACTGCACAAAGATAATGGGAATAACTGTAACCACGCGTTGGTGCTCTCAGCAGGCACAAAGTAAATGTTTCAAACATCTCAGCAGTAGGCTACGAAAATTATGTGGAAATATGGAACTAGATATTTGGAACGATGTGCCACAGGTTATATAGTTCGGGAGGGCGTTTTAAAAACTAACGTCATTTACACACTCTGTTTATATAGAAATAAATACTTTATTGTGGCTTCTGTGTAACGGCGATAAAAAAAATGTCACTGTTAGCCTGTTAGTGTTTACTCTGCTCTTTCCCACAAACACAGAAACGAAACAGCTTTAGTGTGACAACAATACCCTCACGCTGCATAAAAACGAACACTCGGTTCTCAGACTAATAATGGCTAGCACAATGGAGCTCTCTCGTCTCTTCTCCTTTCTCTCAAGTGCCGTTAACTTCCATTATAGGGAGAGGCTGAAAGAGTACTTCTAGCCCTGTACTGTGCATATTATTCTGCTTCTGATGCATTTTGAACGCACACCTATTCTTTATCTTTATGTTTTTTTATTATATTACAGCTGTGCAGTGTGTAGAGTAGAAACGACAGCTGATTATCTTTCTCTGCTTATGTGGTCT
Organism: Chanos chanos; assembly: GCF_902362185.1. Classification (NCBI taxonomy): domain Eukaryota; kingdom Metazoa; phylum Chordata; class Actinopteri; order Gonorynchiformes; family Chanidae; genus Chanos; species Chanos chanos. The sequence continues at coordinate 11,670,196 of NC_044497.1, read as the reverse complement.
ACTTGTCTTATGGGAATGAGCTCTCTTACTTTCAATGCATACAGAAAAAAAATAAACAAATTTCAACAACGTTCTAAGGACCTTATAGATACATACCATACATTACCATAGACACTTTTACTCTGAAGCACAAAGACCAGACATCATCAGTGGTCAGTATCAGTATCCATATCTACATTCAGAGTTGTGTTTAATCCTATTCACCTCTGAGGACATAAAGTAAGCCAAAAAGTACTTTAAAAGCAACGGCTTTTTGCCCAGGGTCTCCAAGGCCCTGTGGCCATTTGTAGTGTGAATGCAGTGCCCTAAAGAGAGGTGTGTGTGAATTAATGAGTGGGAACAGTGAAACCATGCATACAGAGAGAGACACGCTGGGAGACGTGGCCCTGTAAGTGAACGAGTGCTTGTCTCTGGGCTGGGAGCAGACAACAATGTCCTTGAGGCTGTTTCGACAGTCAACGTGATTTTATATACGCTGTTCTGCCGTCCTACGGGCCTCCATGAATAAATCATCAGAATGGACCGCATTCTTTCCTCGTAGACTTCAAATTACCGGCCAAAAAGTTTTCAGATATGCGCCGCACTCCTGCCAGCTCCCTGTTATTCCCATTGATGCGATGAATTATCATACAAAAAAAGATGGGCTTGTAGATGTCCTCAATCAACTTAAAGATGAGAAAAACAACCACAGAGTCTATTCTCTCTGTAGCTACCCCCCCCCCCCACACCCACACACAAGTAGTGTTTCCTGTCTGGTCTTGTTACCTTGTCATTTATACCTACATCCTTTCAAATCATAAAACAAAGAGATGCCCCATAGCAAAGGTGTTCTAAAAAAAAAGTCTAACAAAGATTGGAATCCAGAGACTCAAAGATGAGTGAAAATGTCAAAGTGACACTCGGAGCCCTATGGGGAAGTCAGTACAGGAGAGCCAGAGTTAAGACTGATTGAGGTGGGCAACACAGTGAACTCACTGGCTATTCTGTGAATGTAGTGCTGGCAGTGGAGGAGAACACAAAGCTCATTAGAGATGATGTGAGGCGTAAGATGCTTCCAGCTTCCACATTTCACACTGAGATGGATGAAGGATGTTCAGTGTCTTAGAGAACAGACACACTGTGAAGCAGAGAGAGCCAGGCAACATATTGGATTTATTCTTTTGTGAACTTTTGTCCTCATTTTAATTATTAAAATGTAAAGGTGAACATAGGATAATAACTGTTCACCTACACTGCATTATAATGCAATATCTTTTCTTCATAGTCAATGCATGTGCAAGACAATAAGGTGTCTCAGTTCCTCTGTGTATAATTCACAGTGGTTGTAAAAAAAAAACCCACCAGGAGCTTTTGTAAATCAGATTTTTTCCCTGGATGTATCAAACTCTGCATGAATATTTAAAACACAATTACCCAGGCGCAAAATCCTGTACGTACGTCAAAGGAAACATCTGGCTATAACTTCATTTTTTGGCTCTGGCTTAAATTGGACTGTTTTTTCTTTGAGCAGTAGTGAAGTCTTGTGTTGTTAATATTTATATCCTGATATCCAACTGACAAAATATCTTGTGAGTTTAGTGGAAAAGGAAAAAAAACCCATCCTTTTGAATTTCCAATCAAAGAGAAAAGTCTTCAACAAGGCCCACAATAGCACTTATACGTGTCTGATTATATAAAAACAGCGTTCACTCACAGATCCACAGCTTAGGGAATATGTCACTAATGACTCATTGGTTAAGATGAAACCACAGAATTTCTCAGATGATCAAATTAACATCACAATCACCCCTCTAATCATTTTCTATTCCTGTCTCATAATTCTGTTATGTATTTTAATCACTGTTTGAACGATTAAAATATTTTACACAGTCTTTAGAGTGTTAGAGCAAAGAATGTGAAATCCTGCCTCACAGAACTGAGAGGAGAGTGCTCGACAAACAGTCAGACACAAAAGATACGCATTAGTGGAAACTGGATTCAGGGGTAAAGAAAAAAATGTATTGACAATGTTATAATGGAAAAGAAGAACCAATCCTTCAGTATAGCAGAATTGAGGGTGCCCGGGTCAGATAGTCCCACAATAACAATAAAATGCAACGATTTGAGGAGAACCTCACCGTGTTTTATTGTGTGTGTGTTTTTTTAAAAGCTTTCGAGAACATGTCAGTTGAACACACAGGACTTTCGTTTGACTTCGACGTAGCAAAACGACCGGAGCGTTGCACGCGGCGAACGCTTGTGTGATAACTGCCTGAGAAGTGATGAAATGATGAGAAAGGGCAAGAGAAGTATTGCTTCAGATGTGAAGAAAGCTCAAAAGATCAGACTGGAAAGCTTTACTATTTTCATAACCGCAGACGTGTAATCAATGAGATATACCGTCTGATCTATCACCCTGCCTATGCTGTTCTGAAACCCTCCATTTCAGTTCACGCAATTACGCTGAAAAGTGTCAGGCTTTTAGTTTTTTATTTATTTATTTATTTATTTATTTTTTGCTTTCGTAACTCACAGCATTGGACAGATTCTGTGAGTATTGATCAATGACATACCAATGGGTTTTTTTTGTTTTTTTTTTCCGCTGTTGAAGCCTTTCATTAAAAGATCTATTGTTCAATGGAACATTTGTCACTGTCATCCATTACTCTTCTAATTTTGTAACAGTTGTCCCTATACAAGTCTAAAATGTCACTGACAAAATTAGAGAGACAGCTTTGAACTCATGTAACAATATGCTATGATTGACAGATGTGTACGTGGGTTTTTTTTAAATGTATACATGTATATCATTATGTAATATCCTTTAAATATGAAGGCGTATAGGGCTGATTTCATAATTTGTAGTGAATGTAGTGAAATGATGACACACACACACACACACACATATATATATATATGTTTATCCCTATAACATCAGTGATAAAGTTACTTTGTGTTATCATAGCTCCATGTTTACTGAAGTGGCAGCATTTATGTAACTGTTTCAAGAAAGTTGAAGCAAACTTAAACCATGTATTTCCAGCTTTCTATAGATGTAAGAATCACTGCTGTGGTGCACATCTGCTCTGGTTCTCCCCATTTATGCAACGGCACATGTGTCTCTTGCTGGAAGGTATGAGGTCTTTCTTCGTTCGACGTTGTGTCCGAATTCCTCAGCGGATGGCATTGCTTACCAATGCAGCAGAATCCCATATGGTGTAGCTGGAGCAGGGCACTGTGGATAACTGGCATACACTTACTCTGCCACAGTGGGCAGCTCATTCTAGTCACCTGAAGAGTACACCAACAGTTGCTCCACACTGCTCAGAACTTCTCACGGACCAAGAATGGAGGGCATTTATGTTAACTTTTATCATGAACAGATCAAAATCAGCGACCACTTGTGTTTTACCACTGTGCGTGGATGGATTCTCACTCTGTATTACATAGATGTAAAAATAGAAGATAGGACAGCCACTGGTTTTTTGTACCTGCTCCACGTGAAATGTATTGTCATACATTAAATGAAAGCGCCCCCATAATAAGACAGGCCATAATTATTTAACGCATCAGTAATTGATATATTTTTCCTATGACAGGCATCTGTATAGAGAATAGATTAATCACCATCTTTAATAGTGACACTAATGTCCTGTCTCCAGGTTAGTTATGTTCCAGTCAGACAGAGCAATCAATGATTTCTATGTATTTCAATGGTTGGTAAATGAAGTCATGAAAGTTGAAGAGGTTGTAGGTGCTGGGCTCATTTACAGTAATTGGATGTTTCACTGCCTCAGTAGATTTCTACCGGAGGGGAAATGTATCGGGAGGTATGTATAATGATGAAGATTTATACTCCTTTTCACAAGATTGATATTGAAAGAGTGCTCACTGCAAAGGAAAGGACATTTTGCAGATGTATTTAAAAATCCTGAGAGACTAAGGAAATGAGAAGGGTTATGTGTGTCTGTGCTACATAGATTCAACAACATCTGCCTTCATCCCATGGCTATTTCTACGTACACAACCACACACACACGCGCACACACACACACACACACACACACAGTAAGAGTGAGGGTTGGGTATGGACCCAGGTGAAGTGAAGATAGTGTGAACAGTTTTTGGCTCATTTGATGTGCATGCATGGCTAAAAATAAGTCAAAGCTGTCAACAGCTCCATCACATTGCAGGATGTGCTCTGTGTCCTGTGCTGACTGTTGTCCCCCCCTAAAGAGAAACACCTTTCTGTCTCTCTCTCGCTCTCTCTCTCTCTCTCTCACTCACTCTCTCTCCGGCTCTCTCTCTCTCTCTCCCTCCCTCCCTCTCTCTGTATTTCTCACTCTGAGCCTTTGAGCAACACAAGAAAGTCATCTCTCTATCTCTCTCTCTCTCTCTCTCTCTCTCTCTGTCTCTCTCTCTCTCTCTTGCTCTCTCTCTCGCCTGGTTTTTGAGCGGTGCTGTCTCTGTGCCTCTGACAGGCCTGCAGCAGGAGAGACAAATGACAGGTGCTCATCAGCTCCACTGCTCCACACTCTCTGCTGAGTGCAGTCAGCCAGACAGAAAACTTCACATGCCTGACACTGCCACGTCTGCCTGATAGAGTGGAGGGTTCAAACTCACAAAAGACCTACCTTCAGTTTGAGTTTTCATATATGTATGTTGAGACACTGGCTAAAAGAACATATAGTGAATTCATTACAGATCTATATAAAAAAAAACAACTGTGATAAGATTATGTTTGTTTCACTTGGTCTTCATTCTCATAATTACCATCAAAAAGACTTCATTTATGTTTTACTTTCTTCGTGTTTTAGGAAAACTGAATCTTAATTAGTTTGTACTTTGGCATTTGCACAGTTCCCATCTTGCGACTGACTCCCCAAAGGCGCCCAATAACTAAAATACATAAATTCTGCAAAATCCTACCAGATCTTGCTGTATTAGCTGTTTAATCACTTAATCATGAGAACTATATCTGACTCCACAGTTACCCATGCTGATTAATAAAATTAATTAGCATTAGGCTCCAGCTAATCATGAATAAAGGAGAAAACCTGAAATGTAAGCTGTCTCTCAGGCAATCGCTCTTCTTCATTGTGATGGGTAGAAAGAAACATTAAGTGCATTAGGCAATCCTTCCTGTCTTGACTGGAACATGCTGAGATATTGGATATGTTAAGAAAAGGACCAGAAGACATTGATTTGTCTCAAAGTTCCTTTATTTATTTATTTTGTAAAGAATCAACAGAGCTTTGGTAGTACCACACATGCCCACACACATGCACACACACGCGCACACACGCACATACAAACACACACACACACACACACACACACACACACACACACACACACACACACACACTCAGACAAAGACACACACACACACACACACGCACACACACACACAAAAATACACACACACATACATGAACAAACATAAAATGACCAGGCCTTGGTGAACATCTCCACTCTGACATGCTGTGTTACTTTGAGCTAATTATCCAAAACGTACATATAGAAAGATATTACAGCATTGAGTATGTTTCACTTAGATTTCATTTGGTGGCATGTTTTAAAGGAGAGAGAGGTTATCCACATCTTTAGCTGACAAATTAAAAATCAATGCAGCACTGACATTTGCCAGAGCCAAACACCTTCTCTTTTGTGCTCCACTGAATTTCTGTAATTTTAAATAGACCATGTTTACAATGCTGCTTTCCAAACACTGCCTTCTATTGTCTATTCTCAAGTGAAAATGGCATAAAACACTTAATTATTTTTTCACACCTCTGACCCCAGTCCATCAGGTCCACATAAAAAGTTTAGCTCAACCGCAAATCATTTTCATAAAAATAATCACAAATATCTCACACTTGACTTTGGAAAATATCGCATATGAGCAAAAGATCACTCTAATATGATTTTTACATTTGCAGCGTGATTGAAGTAGACTGACTATTAAAACAATATAACATATTCCTGCTGTCAAACTGACACATTTCAGTTATAAAACTTGTGTCTGATTTTCCTTTCTTTGTTTTTGTTTTTGTTTTTTTGTTTTTTTTTTAGGAAAGAGGAACTGAATATCCACATAAAAGTTAGATTTTCTGTAAATCTGTGATCCCCTGAAGAATTTTGGAGAGTTTTGAGAGACTCCTGTTCTGTTTGTTTCCAAACGCTGCAGCTTCACAGTAAAGGACGCATGCAGATAACGGATGAACGGGCTGATAAGAGCAGAGCAGGCTGCAGTCAGGCTCCCTGCTCCAGCTCTTCTACAGCCAAGCCCTCCTGATTCAAGTCAAAGGCTCTAGGAGTCAACAGTCTGTGCGCTGCCGTGGGCTCTGAACCTCACTAACACAAACACAACTACCCTCAGGCCTAAAGAGCGTTTAAAAAAAAAAAAAAAAAATTCGTGTTTTTTTTTTTTCCTCCCCCCAAACATAACATTTTGGTTTAAAGCACACTGCATAATTGCCATGAAGGTTAAAACAAAAATATGTTTTTATTATGAAACAAGAACGTTTTTGACTTTTTTATGTATATATTTACAAAAATAGAGTTAGAATTAAAATAAATCTTAAAATTTTGCGTCAACTGTCAACATGATGTACACTAACAGAAAACGACTGAAAGAAAAAAACTCCCAGGATTTTAACAGACACATCATTAAACAATCAGCTGGGGTAACTGTTCATCCTAATCACACACACACACACACACACACACACACACACACACACACACACACAAAAAGATTTGTTCATGTTAAACGCCCAACTATGTTACATTTACATATGAAAATGTCACACTGAATTGTAAATGTCACACATTCAGTCACTGATAGAACATTCATGCTGTAAAATAAGAACTATTAAATATTAAAATGTTGTGGAAGAAACAGAATTGTAAATAAACATTGATGGCTAAACAATTCCGCCAAAACGTTGGAGAATTTTGGTGGGCTGGCAGAGCAAAGGAAGGTTTTTTGAAGCCACAAGAACAACAGTGGAAAAGATGAACAGAGCACTGAACACCTTTACATAACTGTCAATGTACTTTTGAAACATTGGTATATTTTTTCGCTTTACCTGATCTAACAACTGTGCCACCTCTGTGAACCACATATATTATAAAATACTCCTACAAAACACAGCGGACACTGCAGTTATATGATATATACAAACTTTTGTCATCAATAGCGATGTGAGAAAATAGTGCATCAGTTGTCTGAATGGATGAAAAGCCACTTCTATTTTTTTTTTGTTTTGTTTTTTTTTTTTTGCAGAAATCACAAGGTGCATATAGTAAATTTCTTTATCTCTTTTGGCTCATGCTTACATCTCCTTTCCTTTCTCATTCATTTCATTCAGCCTCCTCTACGCTCTTTACCATTCCCGTCAAAGGTCATGCATAAATGTACAGAGGGGACACGTATGCGACGTGACACATGATCTTAAAAGAAGATCGCTCCCCCTGCTGCGCATATCTGCTCGTCCGCAGGACGGGTCAATCTCTCCTCTTTCAGGTTTTTTTAACCTTTTTCCTCTCAGAGTGCTTGATGACCCTCTCTGTGATATCCTGCCTCTGTTGTCATTTCACATTTTCCTGTGCTGCTCCCTAACTGGCCTCAGTCCGCTGCCCTCAGTCTTGCTCACTGTATGCACTCTCGTTCCACACAGGTGCCTCTCCACGGGTAGCTCTCACTTCACACGCGCTTCAGACTCAGCCGTTGTAATAGGCCACTAGAGAGACGCTGGGTTGGGCGGCAGCCCCGGGTCTGACCGCTGTGGGTGTGGGACACTCTCTTTGTCCCTCTGAGGAGGTCTTGTTGCCGGCGCTTTCCGGGGCGTAGGTGGTCGGCTGGCCCATGGAGGCCACCGCGAAGGTGACGTTGTGGCCGTTGGCACGTCGCACCGTCTTGAGGGTCTTTGTGACCTTGGACGAATTCTTAAAACTAGAACCCCTCTCTGGGGTCGTACACATCAAAAAGGCTCGGAAACACCTGTAGAACTGACACACACACACACACACACACACACACATACACATATATACATACACACACACACACACACACGAATGCACCCACACGCAAACAGACAAAATGACTTTTAAACTCAGCTAAGTGTAAAAATTCACATATAGGAAACGTACTTCTTGTTGCTGTGATTTCTAAACTGTTAGCAACCTCTTTGACCAATACATGGTGTTTGGGTAGTGTCACTCTTGCCCTCTTGTGCTAGTTTGCAACAATAACAATCTGGATTCACCAAAGACGGCAACCCGAAAAGACAAAACAGTTCATCTGACATCCTGCGTCTGTCGGGCAGACTAGTTTTCGAACAGAAAGCTCTCTGAGTGAGTAATTCATTAAGTGCTGTGGGACCTTGTAGTAGGGGTGTAGACAGTGATTATCTGAAAAGGACAGAGGCAGGCTGATATGAGGTGTCTGCACACAGCTGAATGAGGCGGAGGACCGGTTGCGGTCGTACAGCCGCGGGGGCTCTCTTCCCGCTGCATGGAGATCTTATAAATGCACAGCGCTGATTGCCGGCGCTAATCACTGGGCCTTTTCAAATTAGACCACTAAGGGTTTTTTTCCTCTCTAAATTCAAAGGAAAACATTGTGCTGCCTGAGCGATGGTACGGATCCTTGCAAATGCAAATTCAAGGACCTGCACAGTTGTCCAGTTCAGTCAATGTTTTGAGGCATATTTTTTTTTCTATTATAGATAAAGGTTTATCACAATTAAAGTGTCTGCAGATGCAACCCTGGAGTAGAACACATTTGCAGGGGGTTGGTTTTCAAACGGAAGTCAATCCACTGTGGATATGTAACAGACCTGCTACATTCACCGTAAAATTGTGAAATTTTTAAATTCTAAACCAAATGGATGGACAGAGTTTCTTAAAGTTCATGTTTGCATACAAATACAACTCTGGGGAAATTGCTGATAGTTGACTCAGAAGGTCATGAAATCTGCAACCGTGAAACCAAACACGTTTGTCGTTACGCAAAGGCACCATGTCAAACATTTTGCGTTAAGAGGTAACTTCATTCCTGTAGAACAGTGCAATAGAAAACAGTGAACAAACTGAAACTGAGGCATCCCATCTCAGCATTGCTCTGATATATCGACAATCTAAGAGTAACAGATTGTTGTTTGTGTGTGTGTGTGTGTGTGTAGCAGCTGCTGTGAGGAGGAGATGAAAACTGGCTCCTGAAGCATAGATTTGTCAGCAACAATGTTCAAGCTGTAACAGGGTTGACACAAACTAAAAACACAATAAAATGGATGTGTCATGCACCCTGCCTTTAAAAGCCCTGTGAAGTGTCAGGTTTATGTTTATATATATAAGTAAACTACGTAAAGAAAAGTAAGGAAAACTGGGAATGGAAGATATCTATAGGATCATGGTGGGGACTTTTTACATGCTGTCAGCATTTCTAACACACAACACACACACTGACTCTACACCCCTTGTGAAAACGTAGTGTACTTAGTATACGTTAAGTTCCATGTATACTTATAGTCAACTACATTTTCTCAGGAGATGTCACTGGTCGATGCCACTAATCCACTGAGGACCAGTTTAAACTCCTTGTTCATCATTGCCCATTTTTAAAAAAAAAAAAATTCTTTCTAGAGTGATTACACACAGACTATATTACAAAAGCACACTTTCAGTAGTACTATTAAGATAGCAGCCCTGGTCAAGCACACACAGGAAACACAGGGAGTAAAGAGTGCAAGGAAACAGGTGAGAAAATGAGAAGGCGGTTAGATAAGGTTCAATGAGACTGCAGGGTTTTAGCTGGGTTCAGGGGGTCACTGTTAATGGCTGTTAGACTGAGCAGACATCGATATCCCAGGACGCCCCTCTCCAGCCGGTCCGTAAATGGCCGTTCAGTGTTCAGTTAGCGGGATGGGATGCAGTGAAGCATGAGAAAAGTGCTCTACCTAAACCCTCCTCCACTTCTCAACTCCAACCGCTACACGACACCACCTCAGAACAAAAACCGGGCCAGTCTCTGAAGGGTTCAAATGTGATGCTCAGCAGACACCTTTCACTGGAAATCAAGACAGATGCACAGATCCATTTTATTTATCTGTCAGCGCAATATAATTGTATTTCTTATCTGGAAAACAACATCGATATTCACATATGACTAACACTTTTTTAACTTTCAAATGGCAGCGTTAAGAGCAGTCCAATACATCCACCGTTCTTTCCACGACAACACTGTGATAATGATGTGTCGTGGGGGGGGAGGCTGGTGTGGGGGTGACATAAGGAGGACCAGTGTTGATGTAAAGTGTCTATAAATGGTTTCAGGCTCATTAAAGAAAGCAGCAGGGAGGCTCCTGTTCCCGCTGGGAAGACGAAGGCGCGAGAAAAGAGTTCTATCCGGTGGGCAGCAGGCTTGCCGCTGGTTTAGAAAAAGCCTGCTGACCCCCACTTCTAACAGGACATCAGCTCCCATGCCTCCACTGGTCATTAAATGTGTATTACTAAATATAGTGGCAATTCACATCATGACTAAATAATTAGACTGTTACATCACCTTTGTCACTGTCAATATCTATCTGCCACTGGAATCTGCCATTGCAGACTTTCCCAAAGCCATCTTCGCCACTGTAAACGGCATTCATATTTACACCACTTATCAGAAATGTGTGTCTGCCAACAAATCCATTCATTAATTCCAGAAAAAAAAAATCACTGAAGGCAATTAAAGCAACATATATTCATGCTGGCTATATTTCTGCCATTACACATTAGTAATCTATCCTCACGGTGTAGGCAATCAGTGAATGATTACCGAACGACAGCGTTTGTGTTTCTGAAAAGTCCATTTACATGAGATAATGAGGGGACCTGACAAATGGAATGAATGCAATGCTCAATCATTGACACCATACATGAGACAGAAGGAAAGGGGGAGATGACGGAGAACGAGAACGGAAGAGACAGACATAGGTCAGAGGCCAGTAAAAACTCTGGTCATGGAGAGCATATGAATATAAATTGAAGAAGTTAAAAAAAAAAACCATCTGAACAACCTCCTTCAATGTCCTACTTGACATTAGCAGTAGGCGTCAGGGAATATTTTCCCTTCTAAGTGGCGACAGACGTGACAACCGAATTTGACATTTGTACTATAGGACTTAATATTCAGTTGAGTGAAGTTGGTTGCGTGGCCCACATTTGTGAAGCGGCGGGGAGCACTGTTGGTCTAATGAGCTATGGAAAAGCTGGCAGCAAGATGATTGGTCCGTAGAGGGTGAGAAGAGGATCCTGAGAAAAAGAGACTTGCGTTGCACACCAATTACGCTGCTGTGGTTTACAGGTGGCACCAGAGTAACGGGGGAGTGAGACTACCCAAAAACACAGCTCCGTGTGGTCTGCTGCTCTTTCTCCAGGGAGGTTTGACTCATAAAGTAGGCATTATTCCGGAAACCGGCGTTGCCCTACGAAATTTCATTACTCGTCAATCTTTGGCACTTTTCGATTTTAGAGTGTGAGTGCCTCTTCGAAACCAATAATTCAACCACGGACTAAGTCACCCTGAGGGGTCTAGAGCACATCACACTCTTATTAACAGACAGAATGCTAACTCTAAGAGCCACACTGAGCAATGGGATGTTCACTGGGTCTCGTGGGAAAGCACAAGGAATGAGTAAATGTAATTACCACACACCATGACAGCTCCTGAACCCTGGTGATACGAGACAGCTCTTATTTACTCACCCACTCAAGAGCTTTCCAGCCCTGTCCCAAAGGGAATGTATCTCTCTTTCTCTCTCTCTCTCTCTCTCTCTCTCTCACTCTCTTTCTCTCCTCCTCCTCTTCTTCTTCTCTCTCCTCACCTGCTGTCTCTCCATCTTTGCCAGTCTTCGTAGACACATACCAGGTGGATACTTGAATCTGTACAGCACTTTAAGTCTTCAACTCGCCTCAACTCACAGTTTCCATGGTTACGGGCTGGGAGGAATTGAAGACTGAAAATGACATACAGGGGAACGGTGTCTTCTTCGATGAGGAGGAACTAACTTTGTATGCATGACTTTCCGAAAAAGGATCTCGGTGAAAAAAACTAATACATTTATACATACAAAATAATAGCATCTATGGTGTGACAGAGATTTCAATAACCAGAAAAGACATTTCACCTAAGAGAGTTCATTGCAGTTTTCACTGGCGTAAAAAAAAAAAAAAAAAAAAAGAGTTCAGTGTTCAGAAACGTTTACAGAGGACAAACAATTAAAAAAAAAAGGAAAAGAGAGGAAAGCAAAAACATACACAACAAAAGCAATCACCAGTCACTCTCGATGATCAATCGACCACTACCCAGTAGCTCGTTGCAAATCTATACAACTTTGAACAGCTTATAACCCTCTTAGCAAAGGATGAGATACAATCACTTTACTATCAGACGACATCTGAGCCTGGCCCACTTTGATGGTTTTGGCTCTGCCAAAAGGCAGAGTGAACAGCAGGATGCAAAACCTGCTATCAAAACTATGAGGACATGAAAAGTCTGAATTTGAATTGGGAATGAGGAAGTTACAGTGACTGAAAGTGAGCGAGAGAGAAAGAAAGGGAAAGAGATGGACAGAGACAAAGACAGTGAAGGTTAAATACGGAGGAGTTTAGGAATGATCTGGAAGACAAAAATGAGGAAAATATGAGATTCTCTTTTTGATCGGAGTTGCAATGTAAAACTTTTTATTATAGGCTACAACGTGAAGTAGGGCAATTATTCTGTCAAAACATTTTGTCTTGGTCATTTTTGACAGTCTATAAATTGACGTCAGATCTTAAAGGGAAAGTTCATTCTTGTTGACATATGGGCTCATTTTGACAGTTGCCTCCTTGTAACTAAATTGCTGATGTAATTTTTCTGATGTGTTATTACAGTAAACCAATAATTAAGTATGTTTTTTGGTGTTTCCAATTTCAAATCCATTTGAATATGTGACTATCAGGGACTGACTGAGGGAAATATGGCTTTGTATGTTGTGTTTTAAGACCTATGGTCAAAGTCAGAGTTTCGTTCTGCCGCCTGTGATAATGAATGAGAACAGCATCAACAAAATTACACACCACATAAAAAACCCTGAACTCAGAAAAAATGACTTATTTAAAAATGACTTATTTAACCCTGTGATATTTTACATTTGGAAAGTCACTGTCAACACAGCCAAAATTCTAAAGTTTTGAAAATGTTCGAACAATGATGATGATGATTTCTGATGAAAAATATGAGAATACAAAAATGTGAGTTTTATCAATGCTGACAAACACTGAAGTAAGTATTACAGTAAGCCCGGGGTGTTAAAAAGAGTTAAATTCCCCGATTAAATGAACGATTCAATAAACAAACGATTAAATAAACTTTTGTATTCAGCACTCATTCCTTAAAGTTTTAAATCAGTTTAAATATGAGCTTGGTGGCGATTTCTGTACAGTTAGAACTACATGGATATGAAATTATTATTTTTTTCTTGTCCCATGTCACTGAAGCTAAAAGAGTATTATGACAACAGAGTTATCCCTGCCTTATGTTCACTAATTTCATACCTGAGGTCAATTTTGGATTGTTATGTTTCTGCTTTAAAGGAGGAAGTGAGTGACATTTCCTGTAATCAGTTTGGCCCGGACTCAGAAGGTGCTAATTATCTGTTGTGGGAACATCATGTGAATGGCACCTTAATTGCAAATATGTTCTGGTATGGGAAACCACTTGTGAAGGGGAAATATCCTGAAATATTTAAAAAGAGAGGCAACTCAGTTTACATTTGATAATTGTAAAACGTAAATCGTAAAATATGCTTTAATGAGGGACATTTGTTATTTACATTACATGTTCATGGGACAGCAGGTACTAACAGCTCATAATATAATCACGCTTACTATAAATACACAGACCCAAGGCTATGTTAGAGCAGTTATGGGCTCTGTTCTGAGAAAACAAGCATTAATGACACGCTCAATGTCACAAGTGCTATAGTAAACAGTATAAAACATTGTGTGCACATTCTAATAGACACAGGGGAAAGAGGTTTCTTGTCAATAAAATAGTGGTAGTATGGTAGCCTATCGAATGCAGTAGAGTATGAAAATAAAACATCTGTCTCCTGCTCGAGAGTCTTCAAGATTAAGTGCAGAGCACAGAAACTTTGCATTTGCATTGGTACACATTTGCATTCCACGTTTAATCATAGTGTGGCAACTTGCACAACACGCAGTGTTTTGAAGTAGGACTTTAAGGTCACGTAGAGTAAAGCATGCAAGCTTAGTTAGTGAGAATTTTCCACTAAATCCTCACAAGCTAAGCCAGCAACGTACCTGCTGAACATTGTGTGTTGCGCACCTGGGAACCTACAGACTCACACAATCTGCCACTTGTTACCCACCTGTTTGTTCATGAAGATGTATATGACGGGGTTGATGACGGTGCTGGTCTTGGCCAGCAGGGAGGGGACGATGCTGGCCTCTGGAGTGACGAGGCCGGGGTGTCCGAAAGTGGCCAGCAGGGCCATGATGCCGTAGGGGAGCCAGCAGAGCAGGTAACACACCACCATAGTGACTACCATGAAGAGGACACGCTGCTCCCGCTTCCGGCTCATCACCGTGTTTATCCTGCTCACCTTCATCACGCCGCGGAGGAGGAGGAGGACGGTTTTCCAGGGAGGAGAGGGTGGGGCAAGTTAGAAGAACGAAACCCACAAGAAAGAAAAAGAACATCACAAAAATTGGTTCATGGTTCAACAGAGATGACTATTACAACGTTTTAGCTAAAGGTTTTATGCTACATTTGATTATGTTACATTACAAATGGCTTTATTACATAACTCATGGCCAGAGGGCCTGCAGAATAAGCAGCGTGGAATAGGTCATTTCAGAAATCCGACCCCAGGGAACTGTCAGACAAAATCCACCAAATCCAGAAAATGACTGTGTAATGGATAAACATGCTCAGAAACTGTTGGAGGAAGAGTTTATTGGGGCACTCTTGGGGACAAACAATCTATTTCCGCTCCCATGATGAAGTTCAAGTCAACTTTATTGTCATCCTATATGCATACAGGTAGCCTATGCAGTGGGATGAAACATCATTTCTCCTGGACCTTGGTGCAACACACAAGACATGGGCAGCATAGCGAGGACTACACACAGCACAAGTAACAAGACATTTGCAACACTACGTAACACAAAGTGCAGCTGGACATTAGGACTCCAGGCCAGCAGGTCACTGTTGTGACATTACCTTTTACAACTACTAATGTCCTCACTGAGATACTAACATCGAAAAGCCTTAATCGCTTCAACTCTAGCCCCCTGAAAGCTCACATGGACGTTCTACACTCGGCTCTAGAGCCGTTTTTCTGAGGAGACACCATGGACACACTGTAAACAAGCGAAATCCTGTGGCCAAGTGGTAAACGATCCCAATGACTGCGGTTTACAGCTCGGCAGGGAAAAGTCGAGTATACGGTGGTCTGGCATTAAAAATGAATGATTCGAGTGTAAGTAGGGTTTGAACAACGCTGTGATTGAGTGAAACAATGTGGACATGCTGGGACCGCAGTCAGAGGGCTTGTGTGTCAGCTGTATACTGTATGTGTGTGTGTGTGTGCATGCAGTCTGGCTGTGTCTTTGAAAGAGGGACGGGAAGCTCATCTCCAACAGCTCCAGCTGCGTCTCTGCCACCTTCTCCTGTCAATACGGATTAACTTGCGTTCTGGAAACAAAAGCCAAACTGAGAAGTGCTAAACACCTCTTCTGAGCAGATTTCTCATTATGATATCGGCCGGTATCTTTGGTGGGTGCATTCACTTAGAGTGAATATGTGACACCAAATGGTCGCTACCTAATGAAGGTTTAGTGATTTGTTCATTTTGTTCTAACCAAATGACCTCATGATTATGCTGCTGAACTTTCGCTAAATACTAATTAATGGGTAGTCAACCAAAACATCAGTAAACACAGCATTTTTTCGCTCAGGTACTCACAGATGGTTAATGAATTAGACCTTTAAAAAAATAAAAACTAAAAAAAAAATCCCATCACAACTGGCACAGACAGAGGAAGTGCTGCAGTGGGACAAACTGATACTGAACACTTGGTTTGTTGATGGATGTGTTGGATATTGGCACCCTGTTGATTCATGCTGCTCTCTCTCTCTCTCTCTCTCTCTCTCTCTCTCTTGGAGTCGTTGCTAAAAATGAGACAGACTACATCACCAAAGGGTTTTATACCATGCAGTGAATCACGCTGCCTGTGAGTCTGGGTAAGATTTGAGACGGTAAAGTCCTTGCAATGAATGGCAGCAGCAGTAGCAGTCGCGGCTGTAGCTGGTGGCACAGCTGTGGATACACGACCAATTAAGGCTAAAGGTTTGCGGGAGGGAGCCGGGGCTGGTGGGAACGTAAGTGGTGTAGCTGGAGGACAAGGACACATCAGGCGATGTGGACGGACCACTCCTCTGAACCTATTTATGTCGAGCGATGAGTGAAAAAGTGTGACAATGGAGGTTCATTGTCAAATGGAGTGGAAGAGAAGTGGACACGGGGGGGGGGGGGGGGGGGGGGGTGCTTGAGAAGACAAAAGTACATTCAGGACAAAGGACGAGTGTGTCCCTCGTTGTGAAGACCCCGTCGTCACACGCGTGTTCCTGTGCCTCACCTAATCCTCAGATGCCTTTCACTAATTCCATCCTAGAAAAAAATTCCTAATGAGAAAAAAACCCCAAAAAAAGCCGGCAAAACGTAATTAAAACGATATTTATAAATATTGGTAAGAGAACTAAATGGATTATAAAAAAAAAATCTGCCTTGAAATTAGGGGGGGGGATTTTAGCAGAAGTAGGACAAACAAATAAGCTTAAGGGATGTTGCATAATAATTATGTGCTATTCGTGTGTACATGCATATTCATGCTTAACGGGAAAGTAGTTCAAAATCACATCACTTTTAAGGAATTATTGCCAGTTTTTTTTTCTTTTCTTTTTTTTTCAAATCCCAAAATTAATTCGCTACGTAATGTTTTGGCTAGAGGCTCTGACCTGGGTGATTATTACTGTCTATTGTATTATCCTCATGACTGCCCTCAAGTGAGAGCAACGAGGGATCAACAGAGAGAGAGACACACACACACACACACACACACACACACACATACACTGAGAAGTAAGATGTTGTACCATTAATGAGAAAAAAATGCAAATAGGTTAGTATGAGGGCATGGCGTGGTGGGCAAACATCAGATGAGATTGTAGGGTAATGAGTCACTCTCCTCGGGGTCCAGCTGTGGGCTGCGGGGGGCATGCCCAGCGGGTCTCAGAATCCTGTGAGCTGTACTGGAGGGGAAAGAGGAGTAGATCTGGCAGCCCCTGTAGGCTGTCAGACACTGTTAGGGCTAGCAGGATGAAGGTCAGCACACAGGACAGTAGGAGGGCAGAGCGTGAAGCTGTTGCCAGGTAGAATTCAGCCACGGTAAAATAAACATTGTCATCTCCGTCTGTGTTAAGATGAACCGGCGGATGAAATTCTGACAAGAGGGAGATGGAGAGAGAGAGAGAGAGAGAGAGAGAGAGAGAGAGCGAGAGAGAGAGAGAGAGATCTGCCAAACTAAAAACGATCAGGACCTGGAGAGAGGTAGCAGACACTAAATTGATTTTGTACTACACGCTGTGCTTTCCACTAAACTCTCAGTAGCCAAAGCCCTTATCAAATCACTTGGTTGTAATTTGGAAACTTGGTTAATCTAGGAGTGCTCCTGCAGGACAACCTGTGCATGGAGCTGAATTAGCAGGGAAGGCTGGATGGTAAAATGTTTCCTCTCTCTCTCTCTCTCTCTCTCTCTCTCTCACACACACACACACACATGCACACACTCAATCCCTACAGGAGATGTGACAGGCAAACATGTTCACTTGCCAGGTTGGCACTAGATTCAGAGCTATCAATGCTCCTAAAGATACATGAAGACAACACACACAAAGACACACACACACACACACACACACACACACACACAGAGTGAGGGAGAGAGAGAGAGAGAGAGCGAGCACAAAGAGGCAGTGCACAATTATTAATGCCAGCAATGTCACAGGCTACTGAAGGAATAAGAAGCAAGCTTTAAAATACAACCAGTTTGTCTACACATTGAATAATGACTAGAGTCCAGCTGAGTATACCACACGTAGGCCTAAAGCAAATGGAAACTCAGTTTAAGATAAATCTAAACAGGCGGATTTCAAACTGAATCACCTCATCAAATGCAGATGTTCAACAGGTAATGCCATCAAATTAAGGATAAATGAATTTGTGAACGCCGAACGATTCAATTTTAATCTGTTGTGATCTGTTGATGCCGGCTTCAAGACAGGAAAGGAACACTATATATATATATAAAAAAAAAGAACCAAACCTAAGACGACCGGATACCCGAGGCTGCTGTGAGGAATGCCAGGCGCGGCTATCAGGCTTCACATGCCGGGGCGGAGATGCTCACTTTGGTTCTGGCCCAGCTCTATCCCTCACAGAGACAGTAATGAGTCTGCAGTCTGCAATGAGTCTCAGAGCCCTACCATGACAAAATGCCATCAGGCTGTGAAACAGGAGTCCAGACTAGACTGATGAGATATGTGACCTGCTACACATCCTTACTTCTGGCAGTCAAAAGGAAACAACACACGTGATATACGAGAGCGTAAAAAGCATACACTGGAGATAGAGAGAGAGAGAGAGATATGGGGAGAGAAACTGAGAGAGAAATATCAAAGTAAAGGCTTTTAGAGGTGATAGAAAAAAAAAGCAAAAGAGGGTGGGGGAGTTCAGAGACATGAGAGATGTAAAAAGGGAGCTTGAGAAAAAAAAAAAAAAAAAAAGCGTAGGTGTTTTGTCCGGATTTGGGCCATATCCCAGTCCAACCCACTTAAGGACCCTAACAATCGTACCATAACTAATTTGGAAAGAAACACACTCCTGCCACTAAACAGATACAGGGAGATCCGTCATTGGAGCATCTCCCTGACAGGTGGGTAAAGATGTTCTGGGCATAGCTGTTTTAAATAGCTCTCAGGGGAGGTTCCTGTAGTCTTGGGTCATCTCACTCCTCTCCTCTCCTTCACCACAGTTCTTTAAGCAGCTACGGTGTGCACATACATTAATCAAGTACACAGTGCATTCAGTGCTAGAGAATGAAGAATTCAGCTGCTCATTGTTCTCTCTCCTTTAAGAGAATGGTGCGTCCAAAGCGGTATGAATACTCCTCGTCTACGAATCACATTTGTGGCAAATAATTAAATCCACTTTCCGCCAATTACGCTTTAACGACTCTCAGTCCCATGTAATTATTGACCATTATTTTGTGGCCTGATCTGACAGCAGAGTCATAAATGAAATGAGTAAAAACTTTACTTTGCTTTGGCATTGAAAACGCAAAATGGCACGTATGAATATCTGATAAGAAAAAAAAGAGAAAATCATTACAAAAGTCGTCTAATCCATTTATGGATTAGACGACTTTTTGGAACGTATGGCCGATGATGGATCATCACGGTCTTTATTGTTTGGATTGTGCAGTAACAAACTAAGAACTAAAATAACACTCCAAGACGCGTACAAAGAACTTCTGTTCTTAGTAGATCGATGAGTGGAGACTTTCTGTTGTGGCTGCTCCAGTCTTGCATTTCATGCCTGGTTGCCCGGTACCACAACCCGTCACGAGGAAGTGTGGTTTGTCTGAGAGGCTTGCGCTTTACTGCAATCCTCTAGCAAGTGGCGTGTGTCCAGTGCTCACGAGTTAAATCATTGAAATAACGACATCATCAATCAGAGAGCCCCCGGATTCAAGGTTTCCTGGCGCAGTGTGTATCAGAGCCTGCAGAACCGTCTGACCGACGGAAACGTCAGCCCATGTTTATTAAAGCTGCGGTGACAGAGCAGTCAGTCTCCCGGACTGACCTGGGGAGATGAGATTCCCTAGGCCCTGGCAGTCTGCAGGGAACCGCCACTGCTGAGAGACTTGGCTTAGCTCCATAATGCCCCCCCCCCCCCCCCCCCCGAACCCCTCCACCCCCTTCCTCAGACTGATGGGACCCATTGCCTTTAACGGGACTGCTTACTCAGCGAGTCTAGGCATCCCTTACTAGTAGAGACAGAACAAAACACGATTGTGAAATCCACTCAAATGGCTCTCCAGAAGAAAGAAAAATAAAAGGCACATTAACTGAAGGACCTAGTTAGTGCCTCGGGGTCAAAGCCATAAATGTGTAAGAATAGACTTATCTGAAAATGTGATTTTTTTTTCTTTAAAATTAGCTCCATAAAGAGGAGAAATTAAATTCTGAGCATGAGAATTGTCCTGCTTGTCTGAAGGAGAGGAAGATTTACCACCCTTTAACACTTGGATTACAATCAGAGGAAATAGCTCCAGCGTTCATCCAGCAGTAACAATAAAGAGATTAATAAGTATTTAAATCAATATTAATTGTCAGAGACGTAGAGACCAGAGGGCACTGTTTGAGCAGCAAGAGCTGTGGTCTGAAATAGTCATGGACAGCAGGATCCTCTAATACTGCCAACTGGGATATGTGATCACTACAACCTCTCTGATTTCCAAGCATGCATCGTGTATCTTATGAGCAAGTTACTGGGTTTCAGCAAGAGTGCAACTAAACACTTACTGCCGAATGAAATGGCTTTTAATTAATCAAACTGAGTCATTTACAGCCCGCTGTGATGCGGACAAAGCTGGAATGCATCACTATTGCTAAACCCACACTGTAACTCTGCACCTTAGAGGCAAACAAAATCTCTGTCAGGCACCGCGGTGTCCAGGTGAAGTCGCACCAAATGTAAACCTTTGTTACATCTCACTAACATGAGGCTCCCATGGCAACCTCTGGAGGGTGAAGTGAACAGCTGCCTGGAGAATCAGTTCCTCTGATCCACGCAGTGTGAGTTGGTAGTAGTGTCCTCACATGTGCCCAGGTTCTGAAGAAATGGGAAGAGTTAGTAAAATGCCTTTTTTTTTTTTGTCAGAACAATTGAAGAGGATGATGAGGTGCAGCCAGCATGACCATATGTATTAAAACCCCTGACAAACTAAAAGGGTACAGACTGGCAGTGACATTTTTGGAAGCTCTCTGGGTTGTCTGGTATGAAATATGAGAGGAAAGACACAGAGACAGATGGTTGCCTCTATCTGATGACAAAGCTGTCCTTTGCCTCTTGTTCAGGCAGACAGCACAGCAGGCCAGGCGGTGAACTCTGCTCTGGGGTTTGCTTTTGTGGAGTTAATCAGTGGCCATTGCTTGAATGAGGCCACTGTTATTCTGTGCTCTAACCCACAAACCCCTGTTTCTATTGAAACTGGAGCTTAGAGTGTGATGCTGTGAGTTACTTGCTGATAACGTGTTCCCACTGCATAACAGAGATGGTTCTGATACTTTCATAAGGACACAAGGACACAGCATGAGAATTTCATTAGCCAATAAAAATGCATTCTTCTTTTTGGTCCTATTTATTGGAGAAGACAAAGAGAGTCCTTTGATTATGGGAAAGGTAGCGTGTCCTGATATTGTGCAATAAAAATGGTTTTGAAGATGCTTTTGTAATCTTTCTAATAGAGATATTCTGTGGACTCATCACAGACTCTCTGTGGGAGAGCGATGTAAGAATGCCCAGCACAGAAAAAGACAGAGTTCTAATTTAGTTTAAGTAGCTTTTACAACAGCAGAGCTCTCGGAGCGAAACTTAAATCTCCTAAAATTACTGCACTTTATCAGTAATCTAGCAGTGACAGCTCCCAGTATTTGTCCTTCAGAGCATCTTAATTAAGAAGGATTGGAGTCTTTAAGAGCAACCTAATTAAATGGTACACAGACTGACTCAGTCTAAAAACATATAAATCAAAACACAATGTGAAACACAGACACCACAAGATCCTATACAACTAATTGGCTGATTTCAATGTTCAGCAGAGTCAGCCTAAAGGAGAAGCACAAAGCTCTGAGAACAAGCACAACTGCCATTTTAATGTGCCTTTAAGGCAGGATTTCTGCGGCTGTTTCAACATTTCATTCTATCAAACTGCAGGAGGCTTACTCATCAGTAAGTGAGTGTTTGATTGAATGCCTCAGAACCAAAGCTTTTCACACTCAGAATGGGTGAGATTTAGTCTTGACAGAGACGAGACATCTTTTTTTTTTTCAACTGTCTTAATAGAGTTCACGCTTCACCTGGCTCTCTGTAGCTAAGTGCGTGGCTCTCTATCCCAAGCTATCAACTGGAATTCTTTCCAGATTCAATTTGTTGCACTGTCTCTTTACATTTCCATAAGATTCATCTGTTTAAAGCACAAAGAGACTAACAATAAAACAACAAATTTTGTTTCAAAGAATGAAGGAATACTTCAGAAAAGAATTCAGACTCTAACGTTGCATTTAGCAGTGTGTGTGTGTGTGTGTGTTTGTGTGTGTGTGTGTGTGTGTTTCCTCCCAGGTATTGAGCAACAGCAGGGTTACACAGCTTAAGCCCAAGAAAAGCAGATACACAGAGAGAACTCAAAGATTACTGACATTCCATCAGAATTCCCGCAGCTCAATACCAATAAATAAAACCAGAAATTACACTTGCAATAGAAATCAGCACAATTCCATGCTGAGGTGCCATCCATAATTAGTTTGGATGAAAAGATGTCTAAACACACGAAAGGCAAAAGATGCTTTTAAAAATAAGTATCATCTTTAATTAAATTCATAGCTGCAGCCTCAAGACATGTTACACTGCAAAAGTGATTATGTGCAATGTTATATGACTTCTCTGTCAGGGCGCAGCAAAAATGAGTTCAAATCCAATTCTTTCGTAACGTTTGTGGTATTTCAACCCTACATCCACTATTAGCCGCTTTTGAGTGTTAAGTGTGGTGAGAGCTTTCACTTCCTGTAGGCACAAATCCACCAGCAATGCAAAGTGTTGTGACAAGTGGCCAGCCATTGGAGGTTCATTTTTATGTATGAAGAGACATTTGTGAAAAGCCAGATTTCAAAAGCGTGGGTATATATACTGGAGGACGATTAACTGAAATTCTGCGAGAGAACTGGAGCTGGGAATATGGCTGCCACCTCCTCTGCACAAAAAAAATGATGCTGTACATCTACAAAAGAGTCACATACTACGCACTTGTGTATTTAAATGCAGGCACATATACTGTATGTCTTTACAGCACAGCACATTTCTCTATTTAGACAGATTTCCATAAGACCATATAGAGTGTGTGTGTGTGTGTGTGTTTGTATTTGTGTATGTGTGTGTGTGTGTGTGTGTGTGTGCACGTGTGTGTGAATGTGAGTGTGAGCGTGGATGTGGGTGTGTGTCCGTGTTTGTGTGTTCATGCATTCTTTTCCCTCATAATCGTCACTCTGTCCTTCAGGACAGAGTGTCTCAGAGCTAACAAGGTCTGACCTCTATAGTCTCTTGTGTCCATCTCCTTGGTCCATGTGCCTCCTTGTCATCCATTAACTGGAAATGATTTGGGCTCTCTCAGTATTCATTTGGCCCCGCCACTGCCCCTGATGCTTTCCTTTGTCACAGGCTCTATTGACTGTACCATTGGAACAAGGTTATCAGCCTGAGCACAGGCGTGCAGCAAGGTGTCCTCTCACACACTTATTGAGTTTTTCCTGCAGAGGTTAAGCACTACTCTATAAGGGAAATCTGGATTCCACTTATTTCTGTGAAATGCAATGAACCAGCTACTTCATAGGCTGTTGTTGTTGTTCTAGAATTGTCTATGCTCAGCCCTGACAAACCCCTTTGCACCTATGAGTTTTGCATTTCCCCAGTCTATGCTGCAGTAACTGGCCGAACTCTCTCTCTTGTTTCAGCCCTCCAGACTCCTTTGAGATAAACAAGATGATGTAAAGAACAGTAATGGTTCTTTCCACACGTATGCGGCCTTGATGCTCTTTTATTGCTGTACTTTATTTCTTTATTAATTTATTTAGGGTTTTTTTTTGCCTGCTTGTTCTGCAAGCATCCACACATAAAAGATCAATACACTTGCTGAACAGTGTCCAGGAACTGAAATAAGCCTGCGACAAAGTCTTAGGAGTGAGGTCACTTGATTAACGTCACACACCAGCTGCAGTGTACAGGTCTCATTGTGTATGTATCTATAGATGACCTTCCGCCCAAAATGAGATTCAGCAGGGCTCTTATGGACCCATACAACAGTAGCATTTCAGACCCTTGGCTTAAAGGCACTCGGATGCATGTTAATGCAAAACCCGAGTGCCTGTGTGCTCAGTTTGCTTTGAATGACGTTCAAAGGAAATGTGAACTCCACTTACTCACCGAGGGCAAAGAGCAATTCTTCTCCCTTACACTCTAAGAAGCAAAAGCTGCCATCAACAGATGGTTCCGTGGTGTGAAAAAGGGGGACGCTTCACTGAAAAATGTATATGTGTTGGATAAAATCTGTTTGTGCCCACAAGAATGAGTCTCTATCAGCGTCAGGCTCCTACATCTTGCCAAGCCATTGGGGAAGCCACTCTAAATGAGAGCTTTGGCACCTGCCACAGTAAGAATCTGCCACAGTCACAAATTATGCTGAGAAACTAGAGTTTGTCACAGATAAAATGAGATTCTTTTTTGGCTCTTCACGCACAGCAAAAAAAAAAAAAGAAAAAAGAAAAAAAAAACCCATTCAGTAACGTCTGAGGATTTAGATGAAAGCTGTCAGTGGCTCTATAATCTTTCCATATACAGAGAGAAATATTAGTGACCTGTCACACATCAGGAGACAGAAATACACAAATATAACAAATAACGTTCTCTTCTGTTTGACAGAATGTAATTTTGTTCCCTCATTATCTGGGCAGACAAGTGCATCCTTGTCTCTGATTCAGTCTGCAGTCCTGACCAGACTTGCTCCACTTTAAACTTCTACATTTTAATCTTTAATCTTTCGGGATCACCTACGTTTATGTTGACACAACTGTTCAAAGTCCAACTCCAAGCTTCCTCTGGAGAACATGTTATAGCAATATATCACAAATATATCTACAGTATATCTGATAGGAGATTTTTGAGAGAGTAATTACTTTTGAATACAAGTGCGAAATTACTGTGAGGTTAAATTGCTTTTCCTTAACTCTAAAAGGTGTAACTTTATAGCAGCTTGCAAATCAGTGTATTTTCCAATCTGAGCTTTTGTTTTGGGTGAATGACTTTTTTTTCCTATGACATAGTTAAATTTGATCCCTCTCCTGATAGCAGCTATTTAAAATATCTAATAAAAAAACTATATTACCCTTCCACAACAGAAATATCTGAAACCATTATTATGGTTCTATGTGAAACATGATCATAGACACACTGGTATACCACTGCTAGAGCATATAACACACCATGCACATACTAAAGGTTCTTGAAACAGCTATCTGTGAATGAAATGTAAATAAAGACTTAACGCCCTCTGCCATATAGCTGGTTCTTTATATAAAGACATTATATAAAGATAGCATATGACATTATAAAAAATTCATATAAAGCGATAGCCGTTCCACACCCACACGGTCACCGATTCAGCGGATGCTTGAAGATCTGCTCAAACCTACCTGTTTGATAGCCTGCAGCAGCTTACCATAGCAGTAGACAATAACCACAAAGGGAAGGATGAGGCAGAAGAGGAAAAGGCAGATGATGTAAGACACGTTGTTTGCTGTCTTCGCAGCCCAGTTCACGCTGCAGGTGGTGCCCGGTCCTTCGGGCCCGTAGCGGCTCCACCCGAACAGAGGGGGCAGCGTCCAGGCCATGGAATACATCCATGAGAAAGTAATGCCAATCATCACCTTCCTGTAGTTGGTGGCATCTGCCTGTGTGGCACCCATCATGGTGCAGTAGCGTTCATAGGACACGACAGCCAATGAGATAAGGGATACGATACCTAGGCCAAAGAGAACAGATTTTCATTGTTACTTTTTTTACACTAAACTTTTCTTTTTTTTAACACGGAGACCTGAGAGAAGCAAACTGATCAATAGTTTTTCATATACTCAGAAGGTGTGTAAATAACCTGAGTTACAGAATTACCTCTCTGGAGCTGGTTTTGGAGTAAAGTAAGTCAAACATCAGTGAAACTCTCTGACAGAGTTGGAGTGAGAAGTGACTGTAGAAGCCTGTAATCCCCCAGTGTTGCATGATCAGCTTAAAGGTCAACACTCTTAAGCCACTCATAAGGACTGGACAGACACAGCATTAATTTGGTGCGTGGCATGCACTTTGTGTCACACTGTAAGAGCAATAACACCAGGCTCTATGTCTCTATGCTGATGGATATGCTGCAGCATATGTGTGGGTCTGAGTGTTTATTGGGTGATATTACCAGGGCGAGATCACATAGATTACGCCGGAGCTGAACCTGTGGACAGGCCTGAACCTAAGCCTAATTAGGGCATGTCACTGAAGTCTAATATGTGTTGTAATTGGAGATAAATAATGCAGCCCATGTCTCAGAAGGCTCAATGGAGAAAAGAATTAAGGTGCTATCTCAGCTCCTGTTATGCCTGAGGGGGTAGCAGATTCCTCTCTCCCTAAATCCTGCTTTGTTACTCTAATTGTTTGCTTAGACAGACAGTAGCTCTATAGGTATTTTTAGGAGCACAAGGGATCCTCTGCTGCTGAAAAAAAAGAAGCGGTTAATCACCGTAATAAATCAACAGAGCTTGTGTGTCTGCTTCATTCAAAAGTCTGATCGTTCTTGTGCCCAGAAAAGGTGATTCTCTTATTGCACAGCCACCTTGTAGCATTTGAGGAAGACAACGTTTAAATAGCAGTACTGGTTAATTTTGACTGCTTTCACCGGAACTGGGTTACTGTTAGTGAGATAGACAAGCCAGCTCCTCCTGTTGTCCTAGATTGTACAATAGAACTCTTCTTTAACGTTGCCTTAATATCAAGAGATTATACAACAAATTCATGATAACTGTATAACACTCACAGCTGTGAGATGGCAAGAATAACTAAAGTATTTGCTTTATCAAGATTCAAGATTATTTTCAAGTTATTTCATGTCACTTCAGCTATGCACATGTGGTATGTATACATTATGAACATGTCTTTGGGAAAAATCATATGCCAAATGAATACATGTACATGTAAAAGTAAATAACTATTTTCCACAAAGAAGTAATAGTTCAGAGCTTGTAAGCCAACTTTAGTTATTGCACTTTAGTTATTACACTTAAGAAATTTACAGCTTCAAAGCTGATGTATCCCAAAAACTAGTGCTGTATCAGGATGTCATGACAGACCGGATAAATACATAGTGTTCTGGCCAAAGATGTCACACAAACTATATTCTCTAAACACAAACCACATCCACTAAATGCAAACTATATCCACTAAAAACAAACTATATCCTCTAAATACAAACCATACCTACTCAACACAAACTATATCCACTAAACACAAACCATATCCACTAAACACAAACTATATCCTCTAAACACAAACTATATCCACTAAACACAAACCATATCCACTAAACACAAACCATATCCACTAAACACAAACCATGTCCACTAAACACAAACCATATCCTCTAAACACAAACCATATCTACTCAACACAAACTATATCCACCAAACACAAACCATATCCACTAACACAAACCATGTCCACTAAACACAAAGCATATCCACTAAACACAAACCACGTCCACTGAACAAAAACAACATCCATCAACACAAACCATGTCCTCTAAACACAAACCATATCTACTCAACACAAACTATATCCACCAAACACAAACCATGTCCTTACTACTACAGCATCACCTACACCAATGGCCATTGCATAATGCATCTGAAGCTGGCTTTTCTGTATATGGGTTTGTGTGTGTGTGTGTCCTCTAATTTATGGATGTTAAGCCACTGCAAAATATTGTGTAATTGGTTGCACAAGTGATAGTGCCCTTCAGGACATATATCAACCAAACATATGGTCACAGTAAGAGTAAACACACACACACACACGCACGCGCACACACACACACACACACACACACACACACACACACACACACACACACACACACACAAACATGGTTGCTTCACAGACACCGCTCACAAAAGTCTTCATCTTTATAAACACCAACATTTCTTCTCTTTAATGAAACACATTATCTGTAAAAAGCCATCATGAAATTTTCAGTCCCTTCACACATCTTTCCCTTTTGCATCATAATAAATCATCTTCTAAGAAATCTTCAAACAAAACTCTATCTGAATACTATGTCTACATTAATTAATAACAAAGCTCACAGGGAAATCCCTGTTAAACTCTGTGTTCTGGAAAGATATGCTTGGCTTTACATATTCTCAGTGTCCTGATATTTCACACGTTTAAGTCAGCTGATTTCTCTGCGTTTACAGGAGGATGAGAGATGTCCATCACCCTTACATAATGTAGCATACAGATCACAGCCTGTACTTCTGTAACAGCCTGTAACCTCATGTCTCAAAAAGTTGAAATAGATTCACAAATGTACATCATTAGAAGATCTTTAGTTTAAACACATTTCAATATCTTTACTTTGAAAAGACCTAACGACCATTTCTAATATTTCTGAAGGACAAATGTGAGAACTGAGTATGTGGCTGTGTTTTTCTTTTTTTTTTTTTTTAAGAAAATACAGCTCATATATAGGCTCCATATGCAAAGCATGCTATTAACAAGATGTAAATGTATTGCAGGGTTGAGCCCCTCCGAGCATTTACAGAGTCTGTCTCACAAAGGTCTCTTATTATATGGCTGTGAGCAAATGAAGAATATGAATGCCAGATCCCCGATCAGCACTAATCAGCAAAATGGTCTAATTAGCTACTTCACAAGAACCACCTGCCATCATGCTTTCTCTGATTATATCTGATTTAAAAGCACTGTCCATAGCTGAGCACATTGCTGGGCTGTGATGAGCAATCTGCAGGTCATGCTCTTAAATATTGTAAGCCCACCACTTCAGTCCTTAAAAATATCGCTCTACAATCACTAAAAAGAATGTGAGATGCACCGGATAAAGCTTAAATGAATATAGTTTGATTTACGACATTAGCAGTTGCTATTAGTGATAATAATCAGTATGCTTCTGTTTGACCTAATCTTTTGCTTTTAAATTAGCACCCTTTGTCAATGGTGTCCTATTCATAAATAACACTAATGACTACACGTGCAATCATGGTGTGACTCAGCTGATGATAATGCTGCAGCCACAACAAACAGTATAAATAGCAAAAATGAAGATGATATACTGGTAAAGTAGAGAGAGAGAATGCCTCTATTTATGCAAGGAAAAAAAGTGTCTTTTGATTTGGAAGCATTCAGTTTCTGTGCTGTTCTCAAACAGTGTGGTTCTCTCACCCACAACAATTTTAGGTCTTCAAGTCAACTACATGGCAAACTGAATGTGGTTGGTGTATAGTCTTCACACTGTTTCAACAACCACTCACTCAACTGACCTCTGTTTAAGCGCAAACAATACATACTGTCACGTTGTGTTAATAGAGAAGTCACTGCATTCTTTCCTTTCGGCTGCATCATGACAACTGTCAAAATGTGCCGCTGACCTTTCTCCATGACTGCAGGCAATGAGTTCTCCATATGTAACAGAAAATAGTACATGCAGGAAATAAAAAGCAATTAATGGCAGAATCTAAAGTTCCTTTGACCATTTGCATTGTTTTAGTACATCGAGGAAGGTGTTAATCTGTTCAATTATACGTACATAAAATAAAACCAGACAAATACAGTAGGATTATCTACCGTTTAGTGTTTGACTTTTTAATAAACAGGCGTTCGAAGTCAACGAACAAGTACATCTCAAAGCTGTTAAGCACAAATTACTTTAACAACGATGAAACACAGTTCCTATAAAGTCATGCAAATAAAATTCTGCTGCTAAACAAAAAGGAAACAGAACAGCACTGAATTTTTACGTATCTGCATCATGTCACATACTGAAACAATTATGTTTAATTTTGTTTTAACTTTTTAAAATCTCACTCAACAGAAGGGCATGATTACATGAAAAAAATGAAAAAAGATGGGGTCATTTACCACTGTCTTGGTATGTAATGGCAAGAGAGTTGCTGGTTGTGGTCAAAAGACGTTATCAAATATATCACTTGCCGAAAAACCGGATGTTCTGTAGGGTGTGGGTAGAATTGACTAGCACACAGCCTGTACAGATGGACAATTTAGCAAGAACCGAGTCATGACTTTTTGAAACCGTCCACCCCAGAATCCGCACAAGTGGGCAATTACACCGTATTCTTGAAAGGGTATGTATAAAACGGACACAGGAATATGTATGGGTAATCTTTTAGCTTTTCACTCTTGGATATTCATGCAACGAAATGTCACTTATTCGTTAAAACCACAATATCTGTATTGTGGACCTTAAAATGAAAAGAAAAAAAGAAGTTCAAATGTAATGATGGCGTAAAGGCATCAGAATGCTGGCATTGTGTTTCGTCCTTACAACGATACTGATTTATCTGAACTAAAAGTCATATGTGTCATATGAATAAAATCAGCCATTAATTGTTGGACAGGGACTCACCTAGACAAGCGTTTACAAAGCCGTACCACACGCAACCTGCTCGGCCGATAAGCCATCGTCCCTGCGTGCTGGCCGCAAAGCTGAATGGAGTTCCCAGGACGCACACTAGCAGATCACTGACAGAAATGCTCACGAGCAGGCAGTTTATGGGAGAGCGTAGCATTTTGTAGCGACAAAACAGAATGAGAACCATGGTATTATTGAGAAAACCGAAAGTCCCAATGAAGCCCAGACACACCGCTACGACCAAGTGTCCGGTCGGGCTCAGAGTGTGATCTGCGGGAGTCCCATCCAAGTGGCCGTTGCCGCCGTCACCGTCGCTGGCGCACCACGCACCACTGGCTCTCGCGCAACTGAGACTCACGTTGGACACAATCATTGTGATTTGGTTCAGTCGATGTGTCGGTGCACCATATGCTCCGAACAATTCAAAAGCTTTATCAGCTTTTTGCGTTTTGAAAGCGGAGTACCTATTTTTCTTGGTATTTCTATTTCTGAAGTGAGGCAATCCATTAATTTTGGCGAGTTTTTAGTCCATTATTTCAAAATTAAATAACTCCTCATTTTAAAATATAGTACTAGCGAAAGCACGTTCCCAAACTCAATTTAAACTTCAAAACATTTACATTTAAAAATGGCTAAGAAAATATAAGTTTATAACCCAATAGAGTGGGTAGAAATCAAGCAAGTAACATAGTTTCAAATCGTAGCCAGTCAACTGTCTGTGCTCCACCATGTGGTGGTTTAAATCCTCACAGCGAGGCCCGCAGCGGAGTTTTTATCACCCCGCGCTTGGCTGACGTGGTGCGTCGCGGGTCGGGAGAGAATGCCTCTATTTACGCCAGGAAAAAAAGTGTCTTTTGATCTGGAAGCATTCAGTTTCTATCAGTTATTACAACATTATAAGCAACCCTCGAAATTTTAACAATGAAACTGACAATATCATTCTTCTTCTCATAACAATATTATTCTTCTACTCAAAAATGTAATAACGATTACAGAACTTTTTGTTGTTGTTGCTGTTGTTGTTGTTGTTGTTCTTCTTTTTCTTCTTGTCACAACTTCTGCACTATTACTCAGCCACACACACACACACACACACACACACACACACACACACACACACATATATGTGTGTGGGCCTGTGTGTTTCATGTAAATAAATAATAGGCGACGATATTCTTTTTCTTTTAAAGGTCATTTATAATAATTCTGTATCACATCTGCAGATTGTACTAATACACTGAAGACTGAACAAGGGACTGAACCAATGAATTAATGATGTCAGCAGATTCAAAATCATGTCTAGAAAGTATCACCATCATGAAGGATACAATGAGGATGTGGTCTTATTGACAATCCTTTCAGTCACTGAGCTGTAGTCTATGTGAATGACCATCTCGATCTGGTCCGTAGAGAGTCTCAACTTTTTGCACTCGTGAAAGAGCAGCATTATTCTTGTGCCTGAATAAAACAAGAAAAAAAGTGAAAAAAATCCAATTAGGGCACAACTACAAACTGTAACTCATATCTAGCAATTACTGGAACTCACATCCTGTCTTGCTACAACTAAGCCAGAACAACAGAGCTGATCACATCGTCTTAAATCCCTCGAGCATTGTAAGCTCATGCATATAGAAACTTGTCTATGTTTAAAATTCATTCCTGCAATGGCAATGTATATGATTCTCTATTGATTAACACTGCATGTGCTCCTGCTGACCAAGGCCATTATTTCAGGGAGTGATACTGTAGGTAATTAAAGTTATTCATCATTTTTGTCCAGTTCAATCAAGATATTAACTACCTTTGCCAATACATGGAGCAGAAATCTAACTGAACACCTTGACTGCCTGGTGCACCTAGTGTAGAAATTCTGTAGAGTTTTGACTCGTGTCACTGTCAGTTGCATTTGAGCTGGAAAGCAGTTCAAACTTTCTTGACTGATGAGGAGACTTAGATACTTGGGGTTCCAGACCCATAAGCCAAAAGAATGCCAGAGGAGTGGCTCTTTCAAAATTAGTGCAATTTAGTTCTATGTTCACATGAACTAGTCCAAAGAATGTTCAAAGATCACAGTGTTCCTTAACTTTGGTTAGGGTTATATTTGTATGTAGCACTTCATCTTGTGAACATTTAGACTTGACATTTGTCTTTCACTGAGCTCCGGCAATATTTAGAATAGACAGGAAACGAATGTGTTGAAGCGTGCATGACGTGCGTGAGCGTCAGACCTCCCACTAGGCTAAAAATATGTTTTTCCCCAAACTTGATTTTTGGGGCAGCACGGTGGCACAGGAGATAGCGCTGGAGACTCACAGCAAGAAGGTCCTGGTTCGATTCCCAGCCGGGCGAACAGGCCCCTTTCTGCTGTGTGGAGTTTGCATTGTTCTCCCTGCGTGGGTTTCCTCCCACAGCCCAAAGACATGTGTTTGTCTGTGTGTGTTTGCCCTGTGATGGACTGGTGACCTGTCCAGGGTGTTTCCCCACCGCAACCCCAAATCAGGCGCCACATAAGCGGCACAGGAAATGAAGGAATGAATGAACAAACTTGATTTCCTGTGATGCATGTTCTCATTACCCAACCAAAAGGACTGTTTCACAGTGTCACTCTCTGATACTTCCACACAATCTAAAGCAAATATATTGATAAAGAATTGTTCATAGATTTAACTTATGGTTCAATGTCTGATATGCCCTTTTGTTCAAAGCAAATACAGTTTTTCAATTTTCCTATTTCCCAAAGGAAGGGACTTCCACTATTCAGAAAGGACAGATCACGCCAGTATCAATAAATTAATAAACTCATTTGTAAATGGTAATGGTTCAGCTGCGAATCCCACTTGATGGTGGATCGTTTTGTGCATTGGACTGTTATGAATGAGAATTCATTCGATTGTCCATAATAGCTTATTTACACCTTTTTTCTGTACATGGAGGAAAGATTCAGATTCCTCTGAGGGGTGAAAGGTCAAGGAAAGCAATTTGCTCCCCTCTATTTATCCATTTTTTTTCCGTCCGAGCTCAGAGGATTACGCTGCAATCAATTCTATTGATGAGGGACTTCATTTAGTCCCGTGTCACTCATGAGGACAAAATTCCGGAGGGATGGTTCAAGAAACAGTGGCGCATACGCATGAGTGCTCTCTCTCTCTCTCTCTTTGTCTGTCTCTCTTTTTTTTTTTTTTGGCATGAAAGGACAGATTTGCTGTGACTGCCTCACATTTTAGAGTAGTGACCTGGCCCAAAGGTGTCGCCCTTTAATGACTTTTCCCAGAATCCCAAAGCTATTTCTGAGCACAGCCGAGCCACCAACTTTTTTTTTTTTTTTTTGCCAGATAATGAGTGGATGTGTGTGGGACTAATAGTTTCAGGGTCTTTTTTACTGTTCCATTCTTTGTCCTATTTAGTCTCATAGGTTTCAGCTGGTTTGCGCGTAGTGCTTCACTGAACAAGGTGATAGACTGTACACTCCAAGACCGCTAACTCTCTTGCCTTCAGAAGATGATGACAAAGCCTTAGGGTATATGTTCCATTGTATGGTGGTAAGGAGAGCTTATGCAGTGATTGTACTTCTCATTATGGCTAACAGCCACTTCTATTTTTACATTACCATCTCCCTGCAGGCTAATGGCACTTCCATTAACATTGATTTTCATACTATATAGGCCTGTAGTATCTTTTAATGGAATTTTTAAATTGATATTGAAGTGATACTGTTGACTGCTTCAGAAGCGAGATAAAAGTGATGTTCACACTAGATTCATGGTGAAATATGTGAACACATGCACAAATGATTGGGTTCTAGAAAAATCTATCTTATATCTGAATAATGAAAAACTGAGAGAAGAGAAACATCTCCTTGGAAATATCTTATATCCATCCAGGTGGAGGTAAGTGCAACATGAAATTAAGCTTCAGGTTACTTGTTTTTCTCCTTGGTTCGTGACCATGACACTGGTCTCGTGTGGCTGCATAGGAAAGCATTTTTCTGAACACAGTCATTAAGATTTTGCCCACTCAATGCCACAACCCTGTGACAATTGAACAAACCAAGCAGGCGACCATTGGTGAAGCAAACAGGAGCAGGGTATTAGTCACTCTCTTCTCCACTCTCTCATTCTGTGCAACAGAATGTATTCTGCTCATTCTCACAAAGGTAAGGCTGACCCCATACATTGAATATAGTGCTTTCCATATGATTGTGGGGAACACGATATGTTTACAATATGAAAATGCAAGGTGTATGTGCATGTAAGGATACCGGAGGTTATTTCTGTGTGCACTTTCACTCGCTAAAATGATTTTCACTTATTTCATTTAATCTTTTTTTTGTTTTTTGTTTTTTTTTACTGAGTAAAGTTTAGCTAACTGTTTAAAGCGGATGTGTTTTTGGCAAACTCTTTGAGGTAGGTTCCAACCGTCACACCTGCACAGAATCTTACCCTGTCCCCCGAATCTTTTGGCAGCTCTATGTGGGTACATCCTCAGTCGTGGACAGGTGATGGCTTTCATTTCAGTTTTCAGTTTTCTTCTTTCTTTTTTACTAGTCTCTTTACCGAGACTCTGAATACATATCCCTGATCTGTAATTCCATTTTTTTCTCCCACTTCTTGTATTTGAAAAGCATGCGTTTATTTCTCAATGGACATTTCTTTCCAACAATTTTTCTATATAAAAATAGGTTTAATATATACATTTATATTCATCTTCTTTGTATTGTGTTTAAGAGCATCCTCTTACAGACTGTATTTCAAGGCAAAACAGAGATCAAGGACATGTGATTTGATTTAAAAGCACAGTTCATAGCGTGTGGGTTATGTTTAACCTTTGCTCTTTGATATATGTATGAGGTTACAGACATTTCTCATATTTTCCTATCCAGTGACAAGTAGTGTCACATTGGTCAGGATAATCTGTGACCTTGAGCCGATTCAAAGCATAGCAAACCCAGCTGTGCAACATGGAAGGCAAACACCTCTCTGCTATGGACCAATGCAGTAGCATTTTTCTACCTGCAGGTCCCCACCTGGGAGCACACTCTACAAAAGAACTGACCACCTCCTCTGCCTCTGTGTCTTATGCGTGAATTGTGCCTGTCACAACACATTTTCATCAACATTGTTTTTTTGTCCTGAGATGGTTACATTCAATATTCCCATGGTGCATCATAGCTGGGTTATTAACTACACTAAAATGTCCCCTGACAAATAATAAAAAGAAGAGTGTGGGAGAGACAGAAAACAGAGAAAAGCGGTGTCTTGTTCTATAAAGGAAGAGTGAAGCTAAGGGAGTAGAGTGCCAGCCCGCTGAGACATGGCAAAAGCAGACAGAGGACACTCAAAGGAAGATCAGGGAAGGAAAAAAGCATGGAGGTAAACATCCACTGCTTTATTCATAAAAACAAAACAAAACAAAACAAAACACAACAAAAAGCTAAGGAACACTCCAGCCCAAAAAGATAAAAGCACTACACATCAAACCACGAGAAAAAACAAAAGCTTTAACACACAAACAGCTGTGAACAGATGTAACGATTTGAAAAATCGACTCCGTGGTATGTCGTACTTGTCCACGTGGCATATACCAGTCACTCTCGAAGCAAATGATAGGTCATAATCGTAAATTGTGCTTGTGCTGAATCTTGGTCAGTGATGTCCACTTGTATTGGTTCATATGCTCTTGGGAGCAAATTCCCAGTGTTTTGAACTGAAGGTTCTGCTCTTGTATGCGTGCACATAGTTGCCGAAAACTAGCTCTCAGCTTCGCTCCACGCGACACAAAAACATACACTCCTACACGTCACACGCCGTTGGGGGAAAGAGAGCCAATGGTGGGAACAGAGCCAATGGTCTACTGAATTTCCTTGAGTGCTTTGCATGCTCAAGGTCGTAATTATGAAGCCTGATTAGTTCAGATGGCAGATACGAGAGAGCTGAAGAGGATCACACAAGGATTTGTCTTATATACTCCTGCTTAGCGACTCCCACACTCTCTGCCAACAAACACACACATACAAAAGTACACACACACACACTCTCTCTCTCTCTCTCTCTCACATACATACACACACACTCATGTGATGTCTAAGTGTTGGAGCAAATTCACCCTAACATATGAACATAAAGATATGAAAATTTCCTTGAGTGCTTAGAAGATCTGTCACCTACATTCTGTATCCACGGCTACAGTAAAGTGCGAGAAAACCATGAGTGTGTCATATGCTAGAGAGCGCAAAGAACATCCAGTTGACCGGAGGAAAGCAAGCACACAAAGAAAATCTATTTACCAATCATTACACAGATCGACGTTTTTTGAACAATTGAGTTGGGCTACCAAATACTTTTCTCCACTAAAATGACGTATATATTTAGTTAAATGTTTAGTTAAATACTTTTTTTTCTTGGAATAGTGGTGTTCTGCATATTCAACATTCAGGTGGATTAAGGTTCTAGATATTTCCCAGGCCTTGGACTTCATGCAGTTTCAGCAAGGCTTCCTAAACCCAGTTTCATCCCTGAACACATTGGAAAATATTTGCCTTTTCCTTTTTCTTGTTTTTTTTCTTTTTCTCTCTCTCATTTGGATGAATACGACTGAATTTCAATGAATACAATTATCTATACTTAACAATAAATTGCTAAAAAAAGAGTCACAGCTGTGAAAGGACCATAGCACAAGGCCGCAAAGAAAGAAAGAAATAGATAGAGAGATAGAGAGAGGGAGAGAGAGAGAGAGAGAGAGAGAAAGAGATGTTATCCAGCAAGATGAAATGTAGCAGTGTGCCATTTGCAGAGCTGTGAAAAAGCCCTTGGTCACGGCCAAGCAGTCTATGAGAGGGTGTGGAAGTCTCATAATTAAAGTTGGTTCCCAGTTCCCTAATCCATGGATGAGTGCACATAGAGTGGGTTTAGTCCCCTTCTTCTTGGAGGGACTGAACAGATGCACACCTGGAGTGTTCAGCATATGTGTGTGTGTGTGTGCGTGTGTGTGCGTGTGTGCGCGTGCGTATGTGTGTGTGCGTGTTTGTGTGTGTGTGTGTGGGGGGGGGGGTGTAAAAGATGATAGTGATGATTCAAAGTATCAAGCCTGAGTTAACTTTATATAAACCAACGTCATAGTCATCTATTCCCTTTTCCCCACCTTGCACTTTATAGTAATATTTTGTTGTCTTTACTGGCTGAGGACATAAATTCCGAGTAATAAAAGCTTAATCTCTAAAATCCAATAAAATTCTTTCAGGCATTGTAAAAAATAAAATAAAATAAAATAAAACAAAATAAAAAAAAATTTAATCCAGGGAGAGGAAATAACTTTCAAACCCAAAGCTCTAACAATGTGGAAAGAGGAATGAGGAAGTTGTCATCTTGCACTTTTCCTCTTTCTCTCCTGGGACATGGACCTGGACAAGAGCAGCTTGAATCGGGAAAATAACGATGGCGAAGTGGTACCAGGGTCAGGAGGCACAAGGCTTAGCCATTAATCATGTTCTCCTTTGGTATGTAAATCCCCTTCCAGTGGTTTCCTCAACGCCCATAAGGGACCAATCACGACGCCAACATTTCAACACCTGCTTTAACTCCTGTCTCATTCTGACAAATTAGGTTTTGCATTTGTACGCAATGATAGTCTTGTCATGTGTGTGTGTGTGTGTGTGCGAGCAAGGGGAAGACAGAAAGAGAGAGAGAGAGAGAGACAGACAGACAGACAGAGAGACAGAGAGAGAATGGGAGAGAGAGAGAGAGAGAGAGAGAGAGAGAGAGACAGACAGACAGACAGACAGAGAGAGAGATAGAGAGGGTGGGAGAGAGAGAGACTGTCACAAATGTGTAAGAAAGTTTGTGTTGCTCATATATGTGTGTGTGTGTGTGTGTGTGTGTGTGTGTGTGTCCCATGTGTGTATGTCAAAATGAGTTAGAGAAAAACAAGCACTTCGGACACTCTATGAAAAATTAATTTCTGACCCCCACACCCACAAATACAAGGTGACACCTGCCAGAATAGGGGTACCATTTGATGCTTCAAACTGACTGCTCTCCTCACACAACCAACAATGGCCTGAGAAAAAAAAAAAAAAAAGATAAGACTCTGCAGTTAGGTGACATTTCCTTTATTTTTTTAGCACTCGGCTCTCAGTTAGAATAGCTGAGAAGTAATGGGATGGACATCCTAATAAAATCTTTCTCAGTTCCAGTTCTGCAGACTCAGGTTTGACACACATAATTTACATAACTCAGGTCTTGACGATGGGTTGGCAAGTAGATGCTGGGTCAGAACCAAAACGTGCGATTTAAAGGGTACCCAATGCCGCTACAGTCCAAATCCAAGTACGAGGTTTGTTCTGTTTTCATGCAGAGGTGAAACTCATTGTCACTAAATACATAAATTGTTTTATCTGAAGAAATATTAGCCAGCAAACCAGGTTATAGGAAGAAAACTGCACCCTGGAGTCATACAAACAGATGCACACAAAGTCACACCTCTGTATTAAGTCTTACAAACAGCACAAAAAAAAAAAAAAAACCCTGAGAGGCCACTGTCCTTGACATTAGCACTGGTTTCCATGACAACAGCAACAACAAGAACAATGGCACAGTCAACAACAGCGACAGGACACAATGGATCTGCTGCCTTCTTTTCTCCGGGACGCTTCCACCTTTGAGCCAGTGTGACCTAAGTGACACAGCGTAAAGCCTCTCAGAACAACCGTATGAAAAGCCCAGAGTCAAACCAGATGCTTTTTCAGAACGGACACGTTTACCGAAACACGAATGCGGCAGCAAATTCGGTGACCTACAATTCGGAGGGATACAAAAGCTCTCCATGTATCAGTTAAATAAAAAAAAAGACGAGGTAATATTTGCGGTCAGGCGTTCATTATAAATGAACGTGGGCATATGTCCAACATCAACAAATTACATTTAACACCTTTTTGGAAGACACCTTGTATAAAGGAAGGAAGGATAATTGCCAATGTTTGAAAGAGTGTGACCAGAAGAGCTCTCCATTAAGGGGGAAAATATTCTTCTCATCTAACAGGTACATGGTGTGTTGCTTTCTCTCCAAGCAGGATTATCTGGTCCATTGAAAAGGTAGTTCAATAAGTTGACAGCACATCATCACCACATCTTGGTAGGTGTCTAACAGGTGTGTCGGAAAGCTGTTTTTCATTTATTCAATTAAATGGAAGCTTACAGAGCTCAACGTGATTGACTGAAAACCATTATGTTTCTGCCAAAGCAGAAACAGACTCATGACAGGACTAACCTATTAAAGCGCATTGCAAGTTAGTCCGTATGGAGACTAAATCCTGGGTCAACAGAAATGTATGTGCGATATTTCAGTTTTTCCAGTTCACATTTGCAAAATGCATGGGAGAATATTGCTCACAGCCCTTCTATCTTCCCAGGGACAGTCTTTACAAATTCATAAATCATGCTTACTGACTGAAATTACCACATTATTTGCTTTGTACACGCACACATGTGAGAGCCCCCAAGGCTTTTCTGCTGTGCTGTGATTAACGGTGAGCTTCTATAATATGAGACTGGACAAACAATAACATATTATAATGCTAGCATAGTAATGGGCATTATCACACAGATGCTTCAGCCAGACAGAAAATAGAATAGAAGGGTAATAGAACCCATGAC
This sequence comes from Chanos chanos, assembly GCF_902362185.1. Taxonomy (NCBI): domain Eukaryota; kingdom Metazoa; phylum Chordata; class Actinopteri; order Gonorynchiformes; family Chanidae; genus Chanos; species Chanos chanos. The sequence continues at coordinate 11,629,916 of NC_044497.1, read as the reverse complement.
TTCACGGAGCTGAAAAAAAAAGAAAAGAAAAACTAACACACGTCACTGAGTCTATCTGACTCTTCCACGTCAATCTATTGCTTTGTCAACGAGAAAGATGGAAACTAAATTTATCAGCTCCGTAAACAAGTTTCAGAAGTTAATAAACACCAGTAGTAATACTGGGTATTAGACACAGAAATTCTGTTTGATTCAAGCTTATTATGATAATTCCAACCATTCACCTGAACTGTAATTACAGTGTAACCTCATTTGACCATTCAATAAAACACAGTTGATGGTTGGTGATTGAAGTAAGTTAATTAAGTGCTCTAGGAACATGGTTGCACTTAATGAGAGCATACAACCTGGTTTTGGTGGAAATATTGATTTTTCCACACTAAACCAAACAAAACCAAACAAACCAAAACAAATAAAAAATCAGCCTTTTTTTCTAGTTTCTAGTTACACTAAATATAACATACAGCAATGTTTCCCAATTCCGTTCCTAGAAACCTACAGCTCTGCACATTATAACTTGCTTTAACGCATCTGCTTCAGCTAATCAAGGCCTTGATAATTGGTTCATGAGGTAAACCAGGTTTATGAGAGCAGGGAGAGATCTATCACAGTGTAGTGCTTTGGACCACCAGAAGTAGGACTGCGTAACACCGACATGCAGATGAGGGCTTTTCTATAGGTCATCTTTAGCAGAACAAGTCCCTTCACACTGATGGTGGAATTACACCCCCCCCCCCCCGTTTGTCTTTGCAATAATGCGGTGACATTGGTGAATATGAACACCTTAGGCCTTTGGGGAGTTTTAGTTTCAATTTCCATGCCTTGGGTAATCACTTTTCATCAGACATGAGCGTATTGCTTCTACCCAGCGCACAAATCCAACCCACGCTGAGTGCTCCAAGGTCTACTCCTGCTCAATCCTCCCCAATGAATTCTAATGTCTCCTAATGACGGAGCAGGGAGGCAGGAAAGAGGAGAGACTGCCCTGAGATGTGTGAAGTCAAAGAGAGAGAGTGAGAGAGAAAGAGAGAGAGGGGGGGAGAGAGAGAGAGAGAGGGGGGGGGGGGAAGAGACAAAAAAGATCAGAAGTTATTTATCATGTTTAAAAGAGCACCTTCAAGCCTGCTATGGGACTTGTTTGAGGCACGGATGTGCAACTTTGTTTAGCGACACATCAGTATCCATTTCCACAGGCCATTACAGGCATCTGTCTCCATTAACGACTGCGATGGGGCCAGAGATGAGACATTTTAGACAAATGTTGATGCATACTCGCAAATACATAAGCATACACTGACAATGATATCAAACACGCAAGCAAGATATCTCACTAATATATTGGAAACCTCAAATTATTGTTCATTAATGCTTCACTGTGCTTTTTAAAAAACAATCAAACCATTAAACACATTCTAATTAGCACACGTAGGTATGTACACAGGAACTGCACATTTGTAATTCTTGGTATTCTTTTACTTATCAGGGTGAAGCACCAGGACCGCTTAGGACCCTTTTCACACTTGTACTATACAGACTCACACATACAGTACCACTACATGATTACTGCCACAGTAAATTTGAAAGGCCCCTACCAGAGTGCACTGGTCGAGTCTTACTGAGGTGAAAAGAGAAGCACTTAGGGATTCACACCAAACTGTCCACAGGGTATAGAGCAAAAAACAAAACACAACTATACTCCAAATGAATCAAGACTGCTCTCTGCCCAGGCTTAGAAACAGAAAGAAAGAAAGAGAGAGAGAGAGGGGGGGGGGGGGGGAGAGAGAGACAGAGAGAGAGCGAGAGAGATACAACAGTATTTGTTCTGTTATATGGGTCTAACTTTCCCACTGCTGAAATCATTTATTCATTTATTTATTTACTTATTATTTATTACATCAAAGACTACTTTGATGAGTGTTTTTCTTTTACACCTATCAGTTATCTGTGTATAAATTCATTTCCTGCCTGCTTTTCATCATTAGCGGATGCTGGGGTGGGTAGCTCAGATGAGTTGAGTCTGAAGGGGGAGAGCTGCTACGTGACCTATGGTTATCTTTTGTGTGTGTGTGAGGAAAATGAGGCCTGTGGAATCGACAGAGGTGCAGGCCTTTGAACTCAGGCTCCTCTCTTATCTTAATAGGAGCCACCTGTGCCCTTATTTGTTGCAAAAGCTGCACTAATGCACACTAATGCAGAAAGTTTGACACGACAAATTAAAAGAGTCATATTGAAGCCAGCGGAAAATGTCACACGGTCATAACAGTCCCTATCTTTTGCATTAACTCATATTATACGCAAATGCGTGCGTGCACACACACACACACACGCCACTCAAACACAGGCACACACAGAGCTCCAAGGCCGTGTTTTACCTGCCCGCTATCTCTGCAATACAACAAGATGATTCTTTTCAACTTTTCTCTTAGCAATGTTTATTCCCCTATTTATTTACTTTTGATATCAAATGAGATCAAAGCTATGTTCTTCTAAAGCATTTATAATACATATTTGAATTGTACAAATCAGCTATGTAAACGATGGGTTATACAACTTACCTAATTCACTGACAGCCTAAAAAGTTTGAAAGTGAAAAGGTGTTGTTTGGGGACATCCCTTTTGTTTCCTCCCTGTGCCTTGGGGGGAGCGTGCATTTTCTGCTCAGTTCGCTCAGATCGATCCTCTCAGGTTCAAGAATGAGTCAGAGAGAGCTTTTTGTCTCCTCCCTTTCTGCTCTGTATTTCTGCTGATCACCAGATGCAAAGGCAAACGGCCCATGTCATCTCTCTGGGAATAGTTCTCTGCCTAGAGATGGACAGAGAAGTATCTGCAAATGTTCTTTTCTTTATCTTAACAATAACTAACATGCCTTCTAACAGTCTCGGCAGACGCACATCAGTTCTAGGAAGCTTTGGGCCAAAACAAAAGATTCCATCTTGCCTTCCCATCAGAGACCCAAACTACAGATATGTCTGAAGCTAGAGCTCTCCAGGACATGGGGTATTAGAGGATTTCCAGGAACTGTATAAGACTTCCATAGATTCATAAGGTTACAGAGTCCATTTATGAATTTGTAAGCTTGTTTGACATGAATGAAACTGGTTGAATTGCTGTCATATAGATGTGTTTCAGGTCACTGGTGGCCTGCACCAGTCATGAAAGAGGTTGTGCGGCATGAGCAAGACATTGACTTGTGTGATCTTCTCTAACCATTGAGCAAAAATCCCCATTTTATTTATTTTTTTATTAAGACGTTTGAGGGGGGAAAAAAGGTTGTGAGATTGCTCAGAGATGTGTCTCTATTTAGATTTGTGAGGCAACAGGTTGATTGCTGTTTTTTCTTGTTTACATTATCGAGCTGCTTCTCTTCTCTCCTGCAAATTTAGTCAATGACCCTTAGCTTCTCTGAGCCTGTGGGAATACAATATGCTGTCAAACAGATGGATAACTCTCTCTGTACACACAAACACCCACCATACACAAACACACTCGACTCTTCTGACACTATACCATGCCTTCGGTCACCCTCTGAAGGGTGCCGTCCCAATACAGAGGGCCAAAGGCCATGCTGCACTCTGTCTTCCCTCAGAACTAAAACAGAAGCTGTACTCAGTCCAGATGCTCTGTGAAACCATCACATTTTCAGGCACAACACACACACACACACACACACGCGTGCGCACGCACGCACGCAGACCTGTGAACAGCAGCAGCCAGCTGCCCTCACTAATTAAAAGCTTCTCTCGTCTACATGGCATTTACATCAGTCCGCGGGCGGCCTGGCCAGCATGGGGAGATGACGTCTCATAGCTGTCGCTGTGGACACTCAAAGACACGCGCTCCATTCCTTTCATGTGCTAAGACTACCAAGCCAGTGGAAAGGGACATGTCAAGGTGAGGATCTTTAAGAGAGAAATCTATGTTCTGGGTGTCAAAACACTGTAGTAACCACAATACATGCTACACATGTTGAACTTCACAACCAGCAGTAACTGTTACTACTTAATAATCAAGAGAAAGAGAATATGTTGCGAGGTAATATGGTAAGATGTTACAGTAAAGTAATATGGATCTTTCATTTAACAGAGAAATCCTTGTACTGGGAGACCAAACTCTGAAGTTGCTTTAATGAACACCATGGATGTTTAACACTAAAAATAGCAATACCTGATCCTGCTTACTATAGCGGAGAACTCTAATCATTACATGATTTACATGTAATGATTTCAATCAATCAATGAGGAAATGAAATAGGTTGACACTGTGTCAGAATAAAGCCCATTAAAAAAGATTTTCTTTTAGTCAATCTGTGGTTTACCTGGTTATTTGACGACTTCAACTGGAACCTAAATATTGATTTTAACAGGTAAAAGTAATGCACGACTTAAGGGCTCACTAAAACCTATGGATCAATAACATACCAGTAAAGAAGTGCAACAAGAAAAACACCGTAACCCGCTCTAAATATCGAAAAGGGAAATGGTGACTCGATTGATCAAACTGCTCAGCTCTTTAAGTCTGCTGAGATGATCCTGTAGGGTTCAGGTATCCATCTGTACAGAGATTTCAAAAAGCAAGGGGAAAAAAACAGGCATGCAGGAAAGGATCGAACGGCACACCAGGTTCAGACAGATCTATATATCCCCAGAGTATCAAAACCTGAGTGATCAGCGACACTAGTTCTCAACATGGGTACGTTTCCGCTAGGACTGTTTAACGGCTGACACCTGCTGAGTGCTGATTATCATTCGAGGTTCCCAGCCCAAGTGTAGCAAAGCAAAATGTGTTGCTGTATGTAGAGCTATTGATGAGAAAGTGTATTGGAAAATAATAAATCAGAACGAGTCCGGACGTCAGTAATCATGTATATTGCTGCTGTACCACTGAACTAGGGCTACGGAGGCATAAGGTTAATGACTTGGAGAGGGGGCACACGAAACATTCATCAGTCACATTACGAACTGTCCAATAACCAATACTTCAAGATCACACTGACACCTAGTGGTTGATGTTGACGTGAAAAAAGTGACTAGAGCTGCTCTATGAGACTCATCAGTTTTTAAGGCTCTGCATGTAAGTCTTTTATAATCGTGCAATGAAGCACCATTATGTTGTGCTGTTAGCATACGAAGAATTATGTAGGGACAACTACATAAGAAACTAACTCAATGCTGCTAAAGAAATTAGACTTAATTGTTTTTTTTCAATAGTTATCAAGTATCCAAATAAACGTACCCCTGGCTTGACCACCACATGTCTATCGTGGGAAAATATCGCTCATTAAAAATACTCATCAGACAGCAAAATACTGTAAATATGAAATATTGGGGTCACTTAGATCATAGCATCGAGTTTCACCTTCCTATTCTTCTCCTCCGGTGAAAAACAGGGTACATCTCTGAGAACATGCGTTTATATTTCTGACAAGCGATCGCTGAGAAACTGCAGCACTGCATCAATATTCGTCCGCACATTGACTGATTTCTCCCTTTGGACCCGTTCGTAGAGGGTCCAGTCGATCGGGGCGAGATCCGGGGGCATTTCCAGGAGTTCGAATCAATCAAAAAGCCTAGCACGGTGAGAGTCGTGCCATGCCGATGGGGAAATCGACATAAGTCTCTCCACGCTGCTTAGGTTAGCAGAGTCAGTGGGTAAAGAGTAACAGGCTACACTTTTTAGGATCCGTGTAAGATGCATTGGATTCCAACTATTTAATGTCTGAAGATTTTAACTAGGGACAACGTCAACGTGTGATTACAGTACGGTCAGTGAAGTAACATGATGCTGTGAACTGTAAAGCATTCGGAGTACAGAAAAAAAGGCCCTTGTTACCCACTGTGCTATGGAAAACCTGCAAAGTTTTGAGCTGTTTTGAGAGCAGAGAGTGCAGTGAGAAAAGGATAGGGCAGTCCTGAATACTGGTTAAGGTTAGTGGTTTGGTTTACCACAAAACTTAATGACATTTGGCTAGAAATTACTGATTGGAAACAAGCAAGTGGAGACTTGCTGTAACACACTGCCCTCGATGTATTAATGTAACAAGTATTACTGTGTATGAAAATGTTACAAGTTGGAACAAAGCCATGGATGAGATCAGAAATAAGGACTTCTTAAATATTTATTTGAATGTAAAAATACAGATACATTACAGTGCACTTCTACACTCGATGCAATACACAGTAAGTCTATCATAGAAACCCTTTCATTTAAACAGGTAAGACATAATTTACCGGAGGTCAGTATGATAGATCAGTGAGTCTATTCCACCAGTGCGCAAATATGTAAACAAAAATATTCACAAATAATTCACTTTATCAAGCTACATTTATGCTAAACATAGCATAATACTGTACACATGGACAAACGTCCCTGAATTGCATTAAAATAGCCTATGCAGTGCACAGCCTCACCAGAGCACATTTGCACAGACAAGCTTGGCTCAGCATGCTAGCCTGAACGCACTGAACATATTGTGCCAGAAAATTAACGAACATATCATCAGAGAGAAAAAAAAGAAAAGGCAAAAAGAAAAGGACTCTACATCTGATGAAGGGATAATGAACTGTAATTTGTAAAATTCCCCTGACTCAACTTCCCTCCAATGTCTGATAGTGCGCAGATTCCCGTACAAGTCTGTCAGTGCTGTACATAACCTGAGATGTTTAACACAAGTCTACAGGGAGACAGAACGCAGTGTTGTAATAAACAGTTAATGTGTTGACACATTATTATTACCTTTGGTGGTCTTTATCAGTTTTGCTCTATTCACGTATATATAGAAACTAGCTTGAAACTACTGACAGCATCCCAGGACTGGTAATGTAAGCGTTTGGCAGTCCATTTGTCTATGTGTAAATAGATTGTTGTTTTAAGAGGCAAGCGCTACCTGTGGGAGAAGAGCCTTCACTATGATCAATGGTGGTTGACAAGGAGTTTGAATTAGCAGCACAATATTTACACATCTCTTTAACAGTGCTCTACGTAATTAGATTCTGCAACTTATGCACCCTGAAGCAAAACATATGGCATAAATAAAACAAAAAACAAACAAATACATTACACATTAAATGCGAATACAGTAACAGTATATCCAATACTGTTGTATTCAGTAACACAGACAAAACAATCATTTTTCTTCATAATGCATTGTCTTAAGGCTCTTAAAGGATATCTAAAGGTCATAAATAAACATACAGTACAGGTTCTAATCAGCTCTCCAGACATTTTCCCTTAAATGATCCTTACACTGAATTGTATTATTTAAAGGAGGAATAATTCTTACAGTTTCTTTAATGTAATGTAATGTTGACAATGAACCAACAGCAAAGCTTCTAGAGCCCCATGAATACATGAAAATACATCTGCAAAGCAATATTTTAGAGCAATAATAAACTACATTCCTCATAAATATGTTCTGCATGATAAAGTTTTTGTTTTCAGTACAGGCCTCAGAGTAAGAGAAAAGCCAATTGTTGTTGTAACAATGAAAACTTACTATAAGCAGCTCCCCACACACTGCCATGGCTTAGAGAATGCTGTTCGGACAGATTCATTAAACAGCAGGGACAAATGAAGAGTTGACCTCTGTTTCTGTGTCAGGACAAGAGGAGGCTCATCATCACTGTCTGAAAAAAAGGATAAATGAAATAGCATTTAGCGTGATTACAAAACCACTGCAATTACACGTGGGTTGTTTTGGGTTTTTTTTCGGTGCGACTGTGTCTCTTCCTACCTGCACGGACCATAAGAGTCCAGTAACTGAGTACTAGCTCGCTCCAGGTTCCACTCACACCTCTCCAGGACCTCCACACACTCAGGTCGTGTCTTCAGTCCCAGACGGAACAACTGCTCCACCTACAGCACAGAGAAGGAGTGAGAACTAGCCGTTTTACCTTCACATCACTGTGTTTTATTACAAGGGAGAGGCCGTGGTGTTCTCTGTTCTGACGGAGCTTAACTCTCTAGAACAGAGCCATCTTAAGAGCACCCTTTAATTTAACAGCTCCTGTAATAGCACCAGGCAGAGGAAAGGCGTCGGTACCTTCAGATAGTTCACTGCTTCCGGTACATTCCAGCTGTGGCTCTGAAGGGCCGTCTGACACTCCTCTACCGTTACGCCGTGCACCGCCTCCTGCACCTACAGACACATACCTCATCAGTCCTCTTTATTACTACTAAAGGCAGAAACTCACCACCGAACATTTCCAGAAAAGCATTGCTTGCTAGACTGAGTCAGTTAAGCCGAAGAGCTGAGTCTGCTACATACTTGTTTTATGCTGATGTATGCACTTGGTCGTGCTGCTGACTCTGTTGTTGACGAGCTATTTATCAAGCCCAGGGAGGAAGAGCCACTCAAGCCTCTGTTATTGTTGGACGAAAAGTTGGGTTTGCTGTTCTGGTGATGGACCATGGGCCTTACAGTGGCCATGTTGGTAGCTGGTCTTTCCTCAGAGCTCTCCGGATCCTTCAGGAACTTGTCATATTTGTCTAGGTATGATGGTCTCTCTGGCAGGAGGTAGTAGTGAGTATTGCTGGCCTTCATCCCATCAGATACAATTGGGAGGATGCAGGGGCTCTTAGCCTGAGGTTGCCCTGCCTCGGAAGTGGTGCTATACTGGGGGTCACGTCCGAAACTGTGGGTGGCGGGCATCGGTTTGGAAGAGGAGGTGGTGGTGGAGGAGCTATAGGAAGATGAGGAAGAGGACGAAGAAGTGAGGAAGGAGCCCAGAGAGCCGACACAGCACAGACTGGGTCTTTTCTGCGGGGAGCCCGTGTGCGGAGCCATGGGGCTGGGGGCGCGCGAGCTGGGCTGGGACACGGCGTGGTCTCTGGGGGGGATCTGCGGAGGCTGAACCCGCTCGTCCTCGTCGCCCAAGGACGCCGACAGCCTGCTGCCGTATACGCCGGGACGCTTGGAGGGTCGCATGGGTGGGATGGGAATTCTGGGTGGGATCTGAGGTTTATCCTCGTAAGAAGAGGGCAGGATGATCTGGCGATGAGTGGCCAAAGCAGAGGGGGTGGGGATAGGGGAGGACGGGAGAGAGCGGCCGGTCGCCGGTACCCGCAGCTTCACCATCACCTCCCTCTGCAGCTCCTGGAAGATCTCCGCTGACTGAGAGAAGGAGTGGCTCTCCTCTGTGGGTCTGGTGGGTAGGAACAGGTTATCTTCAACTCGGGGCTTTCCCTCTGCGGTTGCTGCTGCAGCCTCTGAGGGTGAGTTCCTTTGCTCGCTCACACTAGAGCCCGCTGTGTTGTTTATGGAGCTCACCTCCATATCCTCCTGTTGCTCGGACTCCAGCGACACCTCGTCGTAGGCTGGGAGAGGGGGCAATGGCCGCGAGTCCCAATCCACCACCGGGGTGGGGTGCAAGGGGTTGGGTAAGCTACGAGTGGGGCTCTGAGGCGGAGCTGTGTCGAGGATGGAGGCGCCGGACGGGGGAGGCTTGGCCGTGTTGGTGAGAGGAGTGTCTGTGATGGGTGAGGGAGAGGTGGAGCTGAAACTGTCGTCTCCAAAGTCGATCAGGGAGACCTCGCTGAGGTGGTCGGAGTTGGAGTTCTCCCAGGGACGCAGGCGTAATCCCAGAGACACAGGGGTCTTCAGTGACAGCTTCCTCATCCCTGTCACGATCAGATCGTCATCCTCAATCACAGAGTCATAGAATGGCTCTGAACACACAAAGAAACACAACTTAGTTTATTACTGCTTTTTTCAGAGGATAAACACTCCTGATTCTTCTCTTTTACAGGGCATTACATCAGAACAATACTGCAAAATGCATTATTATTACTATTATTATTATTATTATTATTATTATTAATAATAATAATAATAATAATAATAATAATAACAAAAACAACAACAATAATAATAATAGAATTAGGATAATAAAGCTTACAGTCAGTGTAAACAATGCAAAATTTGATCAGTGGCCAAACAGAGGCAGAGTGGGAGTAGACGCTTACTCTTGAGGAGAACAGCGGGCTGAGGAGGCCGAGGAGGGGGTTGCTCTGAGGACACCACAGAGAGGAGAGAACCAGTGACGTAAAGAGAGTGAGAGAGAGAGAGAGAGAGAGAGAGAGAGAGATGAAAAGGGAGGAAAAGGAAACTGGTGAGACAGAAAATAAATGATAGAAGTTCAGAAAATCTAAAACTACATGGAAGGAAAATATAATCCCTAATGGCATCAGAGAAGAGCTATGCGAGAAACAGCCCAAAAAAAACCCCACAGAGTCTAATTCACTCACTCTTAGCACGTCCAGGGAGCTTGGTGGGCTTTGCAGTGTTTGAGCTATTCCCAAGAATATCTGGGGGATCCATGGGATTTCCAAGGTATAGACTGTAAACATAACAGAACTGGTCATGAAGGCTCAGTCTTTTTTTTATCGCCATGAGTGACACAAAAAAGAATAATAGAAAAGATTGAGAGAAACAGCGCTCAGGTCACAGAAGAACAAAAAATATTTATATATCATAGTATAAAATATAAGCCTTGGCGCCACTGGAAGCTCACTGCAGATTACATTCCTCATAAACAGAATAACTGAATTAAGCTTAATTATGTCAAGAATACCACCACTGTTTGTGAAGTAAGGGCCATCTGTATGTAAAAGCTATTTTCCTGCTGCCCTCTAGTGGTGATGGGTGGTACACAAGCTTTAGAGGCCTTCAGTCTATGAGTTGAACAGCTCAAACAAAGTGGATAGAGGAAGACGAAAGGGGTATTGACAGGACCAGTGTGATGAAGACCAAACATGACTGAGAGGAATCCATGGGCGCAGGTTAATAAGGACAGGTAAGCGAGCAGAATAATCATTTTGGGGGGGGGGGTGTAGAGTACGCGTGGCCTTACTCGTCGATCTTGTCAGGGGCGCCCCAGCTGCGGTGGGGATCTGTGTCTCCGTGACCCGTGTGGATGAAGCTGTGTTTCAGCGGACGGCTGATGTCATGAGCGGACAAACCGGCCACGGCCGTCACCACGTTCCTGGGAAACTGGCCGACTTTCAGCGTCTGCCTGTTCTGACCTCTCCACCAGTAGTTCTCCGCCCTGCAAACCACAGACAGCCGTGTTCATGTCTCACTGGGTGAAAATTACAAACAAAAATGATGGATACAGGAACAGTCATAGGATCGTGAATACACCCCAAAGTCTTCAAGCTCTACTCATACTTTATCTTTACTATGGCGGAAGATTGATGTCTTGTGACATCACAAAACAGATGCAGTGTGCAGGAGGATCTGAGAGAAAAAGAGATGCTAACTAAAGATGTCTGAGGGTAAATCGAGGATGTGAAATAACAAGTGGTGAGCGGTGAGACCCCGGAACCAAGCCTGGCACTCACCTGCCCTCGATTATAGTGATGATGTCGTTTGCATGAATCTGTAGCTTGTCTGGTTCGTTAAAGTCTTGCAGAGCCCTCATGTCTGTGGGCATGGTCTGTGCATGCGAAGCGTTTGAGTATCAGAGCATCACACAAAGCAAATCCATAAGAAAAACCAAACAGAAAAAATCACTGAGTATGAAACAGAACGTGAACAACAACAGAACATCCCTGGGATTCCACTCCAAGTTCATAAGACATATTTCATCAACCATATAAATACTAGACAAAGCAAGATGACTTCCTCTATACTGTGAGCATCAGGCTCATGGACTTACCTCTACAAGGAAGTCCCTTAGAGCCACAAAAGTGGGTCGGTCATCGGGTTTGGGCGACCAGCACTGTAGCATGACGTTATAAATGTCCTGAGGACAGTCCTCTGGCTTAGCAAGTCGCTCTGCCTCCTTGTCGATCTTATGAAGGATCTACAGGGGCGTACACAAACGCAGATCTGTTCAGATTACAGTATCGGATTGGATATGCTTGGGGGAAAAACAAAAAAGAAAAAAAAAACATTACATGGTTGTGTGTGTGTGTGTACCTGGCTCCCATTAAGGCCCAGCCATGGTTCCTGTCCGTGTGTGAACATCTCCCACAGTGTCACTCCAAACATCCAGGTATCGCTGGCATGGGAGAAGGTCCGTGTCTTCAGACTTTCTGGAGCACACCTGCCATAGCAAAAAAAAAAGTTCTGAGTTCTGAGAACCAGTTCTGAGTGGTTTCTAGAACTGAATGAAAGGGGAGGGGGAAGAAAGAGACAAGAATGGAGGGAGCCGGGGGCTAGCTCATCTCACCAGGCAAAAGGGACTTTATGGTGCTCCTGCATGACGTAGTGGTCGTCGTTTTTGGGCAGGGCCCTCATGAGGCCAAAGTCTCCTATCTTGATGAGGTCATTGGACGCCAGCAGGATGTTGCGTGCCGCGAGGTCCCTGTGGATAAAGCGGCAGGACTCCAGGTAAGCCATCCCGCAAGCGATCTGCACAGCGTAGCGACACAGAACCGAGATCAGGATGTGACCCTGTCTCTTCCTCAGCCTGTCC